>NC_060139.1:655069766-655372796 GCF_021461385.2 Schistocerca piceifrons
ATGCAGTTTCATTTTAATTCCTGATAGAGAGAAGCTCTTTTGTAAAAATATCAACAAATTTCTGATTGTTAACCTTTCTGTTGTTAATGTACCCTACACTTATTGATATTGTTCAGAATGCATTTTTAGGCACAATTTTTCACCCTAGATTCATAGGTAATTTTGTGCTTCCCACATCTCCTTAGTGGGGAAAATACATCTTCTTACAATAATAGCAAAATTTACTCACCAGTAAAGGTGGAAATATTACTAGGTATCTACATTTACACATGTTCTCTGCATGTCACCATAACACATGTTGAGAATACATCACATATAAATATCATTCTCCCACTTCCATACACTGTTCTCTAATGATGAATTGCAAGAGCAATAATTGGAATGTAATTTGTGAAATTTTCTCATACAGACTAAACAAATGGTGACTAATTATTTAGCTCTTATCTGAATGTTCTCAGTCACATTCACCATCAAACATGACAGGTGTCATCCAGTGTTAAATATATTTAGGATTCCAATCTTGCTTCTATTCAACCACAGTTCCTTCTTCAGTGGATTCTGTGTAACCAAAACATTTTCAATTGTTACTATATCAAGAGCATTATTTGAAAATTAACATTGAAGAATGACAAACAAATACACAGTTATGCAGCTTGTTGAGAAAAACTATACAGTTCATACAATATGTGTTCATTTATTTATCGTGCATGTAAGAAGATGATTATGATTTAACTGTAATCAATCCTCAGAACTGCTTATTCATCTAAACCAGATTTAGATGTTAAAAAGCAAATATAGTCAGCAGCCAAAACTACTTGGTAGTATTCACACCATGCACATTTTCTTTAATGTTTTTTTATTAAAACTAATCATGCAACACTTCACCTCAGAGAGAACTATTAATTTGTGAATCTTCTTTTATCTTAAGCTAAATGGTTAGTACAATTCTACATTCCCAGGACAAACTCAAAACTATTTGTATCTTCTAGTTCAAGAGTGTTGTCTTGTCAGACCCGTTTACTGTCTTCAGAACCATGTGGAACAGTTATAATTATTTTATACCATGATAGCAGATGTGTTGAAAAACACAAATAATGACAGTAAGGCCTGTTTATTATATCAGATTGCTAAACTAAGCTGAGTACATTGATTCTCATTCAAATATGGAAACCATTTACCCAGAAAATTAACGAGGGTGGTAGTTAATAATTATACTACATGCTATAAGAGATTAGACTGGCTGTACATGATCAGAAAATGAAGGTAGAGAAATAGACAGCTAATTGTGACATAAGGAAGGAACTGAAAGGGGAAAGAAAAAGAGAATAACAAAACTGACTTCAGTGTTATTCTCAGAAATTTCTTTTTGGTTAACAGAAAGCTAAAATTATATCACAATTTTGTGGTATCGTATTTCAGTCACTGCAAACGAAATGGACAAACTTTTTTAAGAGACCCCATGTGCTATTTAAAATCACATACATGATTTTTCTATCACAAAATAAATAATTTTCTGCAAACTGACAGTGGGACATGTTAATGTCATATGAGTCATCCATCATGATGACATGAATATTACAGTTTGAGTTTTTGAAGCCATTACTTTTTACAGATCACAGTAATAGAGTTTGTGGCTGACTTAATCTAGTTGAAATGTGTAATGTCAGAAATACAATTGTTTTGTAGCCCTGTAGTCTTGTAAAATACATTTAGCTTTGTGTAGTTTGCTAGTAATAGAATTCTAAATTTGTCTGGTGGACATTGTTAATTGTATAAATTATTTTGAATATATTTATACTTCAAGTGATCTTGTACTTTAATTGCAATTGCAATTTTAACTGCAATTGAACAATATATCATGTGTAATAATGACTGACTGTGGAATAGCAAAATAAATAATGCTAGAAAGATGTTACTTACGTGAGACAATTCTCTTGAACATCATTATCCTACCATACTTATTGTGCCTATCTTCAAATTTTCGTAAACAGCCTGAATGTCACCAACAGCATTTCTTCAAAAAGTAAAATATATTTATATTTCATCATCTAATACAGCCAATACTAAAACTAGTAACTGCAAAGAATTCTGTATTTTGGCAAAGAAGATTGGAATGTTTAAAAGATTCAGTAAGATGTTAATGTAAACTTTAAAAAGAGCTAGGCATTTAAATGAAAAATGTTGTCTTATTTGTAGGAGATGACTTTGAAATAAAACATTGGAGTTATGGTCTGTCTTCAGGTGGGGGATAGCTTGGGACTCATTAAGTAAAGTTGAGGGTTTCAGCGATATTTTTAGGAAGGACTGAACAGCAAGGCTGGAAGTGGCTGTCTAGAACATTTACAACCCAAAGCGATCCTCCTCCTCTTCCTCCTCTCTAGGCGTCATAGAAGTTCCTCACTTCCAGCATTGCCTCTCAGTCCTTGACGAAAATATCAGTGAAACCTTGAACCTTACTAGAATGGAGCCCCAAGGTATCCATGTTCTAAAGGCAGACTGCTCTATCATCATCCCCCACCACCCCCAACCCAGTTCTTTGCAGACAAGAACTTGGCATGAGGAGTATGTGGGAGAGGGATAATGTAAGCTCTTGGGCACTTCAACATAAAAAAATGGTTTTTAATGACTCCTTTTCTCCCATTCAAGCTGAACTGTAGAAAGTCCTGAAAACCCCAGGCCCTCACAAGGACTCATATCTGCTTGCACATAACTCATTACCCCTAATGATCCCCACATCACAATTTTCTACCTACTTTCCATAATACACAAATACAATTATCCTGGTCTTTCCATAGCAGCAGTCTTTAAAATCCCGCACCAAATGCACCTCACCCATGGGGTACCAACACCTCCAAGCTATCACACAGAGCTTCCCATCCTGCTTAAAAGACATCAATAATTTCTTGGAATGACCCAAATTCGTTCCCACATATCTCCAACCTGGAACTCTCCTTGTCATCATTGACACAATCTCACTTTACACAAATGTCGCAGACACACATGACATGTCAGCCCTAGAACACTACCTCTGATAACAACCACCAGAAGTTTATTGTCACCATAGCCTACTTCAATGTTCCTGTAAATACTTCTCTTTTGAGGGCCAGATCTATCAAAAATCAGGGAGACCGCTACGGGAACCAGGATGACTTGGTACTAGGCCAACCTTCTCATGGACCACATGGAAGATTCAGTCCTCTAGACCTGGAAGCAGGGCCCCTGGCTTAGTACAGATTTATCGATGACATCTATGTGGCTTGGACTCATGGCAAATAACAACTTCCCCTCTATTTCCTGCAACAATGTAACTGCTTTTCTAAACTCTTATTCACTGGTTCATTTCCAAGTCTAAAGCTACTTTCCTTGATGTTGACCCCCCTCTCACTGAATCCCAAATGCAAACCTCAGTCCATATAAAATCAACCAATAAGCAATGGTACCCGTACTTTGACAGCAGCCAGCCTTTGCACGTCAAATGCTCCCTTCCCTTCTGCCTAGACACCTGCTGCAAATATATATGCTGCACCATTAAATCCCTCAACACCTGTAGCAACAACGTCTACCAGCAGAGGCGCCAACTTGAAAATATTTTTGGGGGGCAAGAATCATTTTATTAGGTACTAAATTTGACAGATAACTTTGTGTTTCCATCTAAATGTTTGACACTCCAAACCAGTCCTATTTGAAGGTAGAAATAGAAAGGTCTTAGGCTGTATGCTGAAGTCACAAATGAAAAGATTTCAGAGTGGTTTGTGAGGAATAAGCATCTGATTAACCATTAAAAGAAAAAGAAAAAAAAACTTCCACACACAGCAAAATTAAAAATCCATTACAACCAAATATTTCTTTGGAAAACCAAAAAATTAAGTGTCACTGAAACAAAATTGCTTTGTTTACTTACAAGACAATCTGAAATGGAATTCCCACATCACATTCTTAAATTCTAAGCTATCTAAAATGACCTATGCAATGAGAATTATATGGAACAACACAAGTGCTGAAGGAAAGAGGTGTATTATGCATGCATACTTTCCCTTTTGAGTTATGACGTCATATTCTTGGGAAATTCCCCTCACAGCTTAACAACTTTCAAGAAACAAAGATTGTGAGGATAATGAAAAATGCAAACAGTTGAAAATCATGCAAACTGCAATTGGCTGGCAACTAGCCCCTACCTCTCTGAAATGTCAATCACAATGTCATTTCAGTCGGAGTATAGGTCAGTAGTGGTACAAAACGAATACATAAATAAAGTTGAAGAAACATACCTTAATTTTTGATGGCAATTGGACTCCTCTTCAGATCATTCCTGCACATGAACTCGTCTCATATGGCATCAAGGTCGAGTTTCATCGATTCATCTCTATGGGTGTCAAGAAGAGCGATGGCATTAAGACGATCCTGCCTCATTATAGAATGAAGATACGTTTTCACCCACCGCAGACAAGAAAACAATCGCTCAGCGGTGCAGGACATTACTGGAATCGTCAGCACTAAACGTATGAATTTCACCAGTTCAGCCAGTAGGTCAAACAGGTGGTTTTCCTGTTTTAGGTATTTCACTATGTCATCCAACAAACTAATATTTGCAGAATCACTACTTTGTATAATCTCATGAAACATGCTTCGGTGGAGAAGCAAGGGTTCTTTGCCTATATCTGATTTGTAGAAAGATAAAATATTGAATGAATGTTTGTTATCACAAAGAAGAAATTGTTCAATTTGATTTACAAACATGAATAATTGAGTTTTGAACTGTGATTCCAAGAAGCTGATGGATGTATCCATTGTTTCATAATACAATCTTCTATATTCATCACACACTTCAGTGAATGTTTCTACAGATGAATTGATGGAGTCGTCAAAATTCTTAGGGACTTTTCTTCTACGGGGTAATTTTGGGGAATCAACATCCATATCTTGACATATCATGACTTCACCCCAGAATGATTCAAAATTGTTTCTAATAAATTTAATAGAAGTTACAAGAGTGGAAATCATCTTATTGGCCTCCTCTAAGTGTAGGGATTTCCTCTGTAGTGCTATGTTTATGGTATCCATGTGACCAAACAGTTTCACCATAAGTGATAACATGAGAAAGAAATCATGTGTCTGCATATTAGTCAAAAAGCTGTTTGCTTTGGCCCCAGTGTCTGAATTGTCATTTCTTGAAACATTTAGAAAAAATTCCTGGTTCTGTATAGTTGGTCAAAACTGAAGACATTGCCAAGTATCTTATGGCCCACCTTGTAGGACAGAGTGGTTTCAAATTTGTAGAGGCATCTACCTTCAGGTGAGCAAAAATATCTAATCTTTTAGGTGAATCTCTCACAAAATGTAATAAGTCCTTCATAACATTCAATGCATTTCAACATTATAGAACTGCTTTCACAGTGTCTTCTAGTGTTAGATTTAAACAGTGTGCAAGGCAGTGCACAAACATAGCTCTCTTCTCCATTTCCATAAACTTTACCTGGACACCGTTATATAATCTGGCCATGTTAGCTGAACTGTCAAAGCATTGGCCCCTACCATTAGATGTAGGCCAAACAAATTGTCTTAAAATGAGCCTTAGATGTGGTACTTTGTATTGAGTATAGCCCTAAAAAATATTCTTCTGTCTCTAGCGAAGCATCAACAAATCTTACACAGATACTAAATTGCTCTTTGGTGGCTATGTCTGTTGTTTTGTCTGCTATTATTGCAAAATACTCTGCACTCTTGATATCCTCCAATAATTTTCTAAGAAGTGTACGACTTAAAATGGCCAAAATTTTGTTTTGCAGATCATGGGATGTCCATTTGTAAGTTTCACGCTGTAGCCATGTTAAAAATAGCTGGTTATCTTCACATCGAAGGCTTAACAAATTGTCAAAGTTACTTGTTTCATCAGTATGCCCATGTATTGCAAGCCCCTGCACTGCTAAATAATGGAGGGAAGATATGATTTTTAGTAAACAAGCTTGGTTTTCTTTCATTTGTGTCAGTTTTTCTTTGGAAATCTGGCTAAATACATTGACATTCGATTTTAAGGATTTGAATTTCAGTACAGCTTTTCTGTGGCAGCTCGATGCTTCATGCACTTTCAACTTTTCTACCCCTTTCTTCCAGTTCAAAAAACCAGTTTCCATGGAAGTTTTTTCCATTTTGTGAGAAATTTTCTTCTAACATTTGTTTGCAAATTTTGCAAAAAATAACATCTTTTACCTTGTTGTTGCCGGCTGGAGTGGCCGAGTGGTTCTAGGCACTTCAGTCTGGAACTGCATGACCACTACGGTCACAGGTTCGAATCCTGCTTTGGGCATAGATGTGTGAGATGCCCTTAGGTTAGTTAGGTTCAAGTAGTTCTAAGTTCTAGGGGCTGATGACCTCCGATGTTAAGTCCCATAGTGCTCAGAGCCATTTTTTTTTTTACCTTGTTGTAATCGATCCATGAAAATTGGTGTTTCCAAGAGGGCTGATAACAGTGCTGTTTTTTTCCGGGAACAGTGTTTTTTGTCACCGCCACAGTTCCGTCACTATCTGTGTCTTTGTTGTCACACATAGCACCACTAACACTGGGTCTAGCTTCACCATCGCTAACACATGCCACATTGTCACATTTCTTCCTAATTATAAACTTGTCCATTTTAAACTGGACAGTAAGGGACGAAAGATTAACAACTGAACTGAGTCACAGTAAGACTAACTGGCCACTGGCGGTGCCCAGCTCTGGAATATTTACGTTTGCTGCCAACATTAGCTGCAGCCTGTGTAACAGTACTGTACACCTAACGAGAGGACAAGAAGTAGCCATGTAACAATAGTGTTGATTATTGTCAGGGCCAGCTCTAGGGAGGGGGTGGGCAGGGGGAGGGGCGAATCATGCCATCGCCAAGGATGGCAGATTTTTGGGGGCGGCAAATCCATCTTGCGTAAATGAAGGAATGTGAGAATAAATAGGAAATACGAATTATTCACAAAATCAAGGGTCTTATTGAAAATTATCTATGGTACAGAAACAGTGTGCTCTGACTTAAGAAAGAAAATGGCTTAAAATGTATTGCACTGTAAACTTATCACTGACTGCTGCTTTGATCTTAAAGGCAAATTCACAACAAAGAGACAAATGGGTGTGATATACGAAAATAAGGTGTCATGTATGAAATATATTGTGGGAAAAGTTGACTATGTCGAAAAAGGGGGTGGCGGTGGGGGGCGCTTGACTTTTTCGCGAGAGGCTGCAAAATCCCTGGAGCCGGTGCTGATTTGTGTGGTGTTGTACCTAGTGATTGTCAATAGAATTTACAAAAATGAATGAAGAGTCTTTAATGTTACCTAGTCCTTCTAGTGATCGCCATCAAATTCAGTGTCACTATTGCTCATTAGTTTCTTTTACAAGCTGCCAGCAGGCTGCTGTGGTAGGAAGTGGAGCTCATCCTAGCAGCCAAAGCGCTGCGAGCTCATGGTGAGCTTTTGTTCCCCGCATACCTCCATACAGTAAAAGTGTGCGAATAGTACACCTTCATAATCATTATACACTATTACGCAAAAATGTATTTGCAAGTTTTAACAAATTTCCCAGTAAAGTATGAGGAAGGGGGGGAGAGCGGTGAGAAATGCATGTTTGAATATTGGGGGAGGGTGGGAGGGGGGTGAGGCCCCTACTTTTAACTACTGGGGAGGCACAAAGTACCTTGCCCCCGTAAGTCGGCACCACTGTCTACCGGGCTTTACTTTCCTGCAATTACCCTGTAAATCTTATACACAAACGAATCTCCCAGACAGTATTTTTTTCTCACCCTCTGGCTAATACAGTCCCCATCTCCAGAAAACTCAGAAGCACAACTCTCATCACCCAGAATCACCCAGGCTTTGAATACCTCAATACTTTAATCCACCAAGGCTATAAATTTCTCAAATAAAGTCCCAAAATGGAATCCCCTCTCACAGACATCCTTACCACACCACCTTCTGTCACCGTCATACCCCCCATAATACCCCAGTAAAACCTTATGACAGTCCCAAACCACTATCCCTACCTGTGCAGCCAGCCCCACTGTAAACCCTGCCCCATAAACCTAACCACTACCACCTGCTCCAGCCCAACTGTTCATAGATCGTACAATATTGAAGGCAGGGCAACTTGTGAAAGAGTATGTTATTTATCAACTAACTTGTGTCCACTGGTGATTTATATAAGGATGAAAACCACTAAACTGACTGAATACATGCATGAGAACAGAAGTACAATCCCTCTCAAGGACACACAACACCCAGTTGGTGTATATGCTCAACAACATGACTCAAGGAACCAAAATGGTCTTTTTCTCACCCTCTGGCTAATACAGTTCCCATCTCCAGAAAACTCAGAAGCACAACTCTCATGACCCAGAATCACCCAGACTATAAATCTCTCTTCCCACAAATCTATTTTTACTTATCACCCTGTCCTCATTATTTCTGGACTGAAGCTGGCAAAATTCTTACAAATGGAACTTCTCTAAACTACTCCCTCTGACACCTCTCCCTTCATCTTTGTCTACCTTTATCTGGTGAACATACTACAGCTGAAATCTGAGTGACCTGTCCTTCCTTTTAAACCTTCACCAACATATCCCTCTCTTCTCTTACCATTACTTCTGAAAGTTACGTAGTGTGTCACTTACTTTTAAATTTATGTGTTGCTAGTACTATACATTTCACTTCTAATGCTAAGTAGGTTACTGGACAGCCCTGTCATACAATTTTCTTGATACATAACTAATTAATACATGTGAATTATTAAAATAAATAAGCTTCCCAGAACAGTATATGTACAAAACCTGGTATTTGTAAAAGTTTGGGTAGCACTAAATATGAACATCGATGATTTCATTCTTTTGACATGGTAGAACATGAACTAATGTTAAGTGAATAAGAGATAGTGAAGGAAAAGACGAGTACTAAACAGTCTAGATCATAGTTCAAATCTGTAGTTAAATTTGAAACTGAAACAGTAATGAAGCGTCAAAACATGTTTTCTCATTGTGTCTTGCATAGCTTTGGACAAATGTTACCTACTTCCAGCAGAATGAGTGCAAAATATGACTAGTTGATAGAATAAACATATTTTTGGAGCAGTGCACTGATGGTTTGGCAGAAGAAGTTTAATGGAACAATGATAAAAGTCTAAAACTTATTCACACACCCATATATTTTTATAAGTTATTCAGGCAGCCAAAGGTGTTTGAAACCAATTAGTAAGTGGTAAAGTACCACCAACATGACTGGAGTCAAGACTATTCTTGCCTTACAGATTAAAACTATGTCAGACAGAGAACTCATAACACACTGCCCACAAAAGGCAGAAGTAATGTTTCAAGTAATGACACAAGATAGTCTTGATTACTTTGGCAGATCCTCATTTTTATCTGCAAGGAGACAGCAATGTTTAAATCAACTCCCAAATTGCTGGTAAAGTATTAACTAAGATAATTATCTTCTCCTATATATTTGTTAGACATGTGCTGTTAGTAGGGAGCATCAGTAGAGCCTGCAAATTGCACCACAATATTCATTTCTGGTTTCCCTTTGTCCTGCCTGTTGACCCAGGACCTTAGGCAATTATTATACCAAATACCTAGACCGCTCCAGTTCTTTCTATCCTTTTTCTATCTTCTTGTAGGTGAAGGAGCATCATCTTCTCTAGGCAAAGATTTGTTACCTGTTGCCTGTGTGTTTAACTGTAACAATCAGGCAAATACGAGAATGTTTTCTCTGTTTATCTTTGACAGAAAATTTCAGCTTTATCCTAAATTTACTTGTAACTGAGATATTAGTCTCACTGGCATGTAATTGTCAAACATATGTAGAACTCCATTATGTTGAAAGACTTATTTTAACTTTTAGGGAATGAACTGAACTGGCCCCAGCACAAAACTTTGAGGTATCTGCATTTATTGGTAGTTATTTTGTCTTAGTAATATTTAATTCTACTGAGTGTTTTTGTACAAATTTGCTAACTGGAATGATTTTTTCTTGAAGAAAAACACTATAGTCTATTTCTCCCCCACTGAACATGGCACCAAAGACTTTTGGAAAATCAAACATCTTGATCTGCAAAATTAACTATTCACATAATAATGAGAAATCTTATGGAAAACACAAGCAACATGATGAATAAAGGAAGTACTGAGCAGTTGACTGATACACATACAGGATGTTAAACATTTCTAAGTCAGATTTCAAACCTGTATTCTACTTTAGGGAAATAAGATGGCAGGAAAAGGGTGCAAGTTAAAAAGTTTAGTAACAATATTTATCTTCTTGTTTATTTGTCTTTGTATCACTATTTTCTCTGTGTGAAGAGTAGTTATTTTTACTCATACCAATGTTAAGATATTAAAGTTCTAAGGCTTTTGTGTTGAGCACACCTTCTGAAGTCTTAGTTACTGGTGAAAAATGTGTGACTACTGAAATTTTTGCCATTGTCCTTTTTCTTTGTTATGAGACAAGGTCATTGCTGAAGAATGAGAATGAAGTGAGTATGCTTCTCTTGTTTCTGTCCCTAGTCTCATAAAAATTGCTCCACCATGTTTCAGTAATACAGAATTTAAGGAGAAACCTTCAAAGCAGAAACTGATACACTTAATCATTAGGAGTACATGCACAATAAATTATCATATTTTATCTATTGTCTCATATATTGGTTCACAAAAGAACATGGTTTGGGAATTATTATGATAATTATAATTATGTTGTATGAATAATACACTAGTGAAGATTTTTGTTCATACACTAGAGTACAAAAATTAAGTACAATCAAAATTTGGGTGCATATTTTCTGAACATAAAGCAATACAGCTTATGGAATGGGTCACTACTTGGTCATAGGACAACAGACCTAGAACAGTGTTCAAAATATGTAATTATTAAACTATTGAAAAAGAAAATCTCTTCTGCAACAACAAAATTAAAAAAGTGACATCCTTACATTGTGGTGAAACTGGAAAGGTTGCTTTCTAAATCTACATCTACACTTTGCAAATCACTGTGAAGTTTATGGCAAAGAGTATGTCCCATTTTACCAGTTATTAGGGCTTTTCTCTGTTCTGTTCATGAATGGAACTTGGGAAAATGATGCTTAAGGAACTCTGTGTATTCTGTAATTTGTCTAATCTTGTTTTCATTGTCCCTAAGGGAGTGATACATGAAAGACTGTAGCATATTGATGGATTCATTGCTTAAAATTGGTTCTACCAACTTTCTAAGTAGGATTTCATAAGATAGTTCATGTTTCTCATGAAGAATCTACCAGTTCAGTTCTTTCAGCATCACCCTGACACACTACCATGGGTCAAACAAACTTGTCATCATTTGTGCTGCCCTTCTTTGTACATGTTCGCTGTCCCCTGTTACCATTTGCTTTTTGTGGGTAACACATAACTTTTGCAGTATTCTAGGATGGAACACATTACAGTTTCGTATGCAATCTCCTCCATAGATTGATTCAATTTCTTTAATATTCCACCAATGAGTCACACTTTGGCACCTGTGACTGGGTCTATGTGATCACTGAATTTCATATCCATACAAATTTTTATACCCAGGTGTTTGTATGAGCCGACTGATTCCAAATGTGTCTCATTGATATTGTACCTGTAGTTGTAGGATATTACATTTTTTGTCTCGTGAAGTGAAAAATTATACATTTTCGAACATTTGAAGTGAGATGCCAATCTTTGCACCACTTTTAAATCTTATCAAGAACCGACCGAATATTTGTGCAGCTTTTTTCCAATAGTACTTCATTACAGATAACTGCATCCACACACAAAGAGTCTACAACAGCATTAATATACAATATGAACAGCAAAGGTCCCAAAACACTTTTCTGTGGCACAGCTGAAGTTGCTTCTATATTTATGATGACTCTTGGAATGTAACTGCAATGATTACCTGTTTACAGTGTGGTACACTACATACATGATCAGTCACCCTGATGCATCTATGTGTCAGCTTTACCTCTTAAATAGTTTCTGGTTGCCAGTCTTGAAGCGGATTACTTTTGTGGTCGTGGTATGCAGTGCCAGAAGACGGTGATATATGACTTCTTCACCTTCTGCAAAGGGTGTAGGTGCTGGAAGAGAGCTTCAATCTGTCCTAGCTACAAAATGATGTAAACCAGTTTTAAATAACTCTTCTGCATTATACCAGGACCCTTTCCATGTACATCCCAAATTACAATGGTGGGTGAACAAATCTCTCTTACTTTGCAGCTCAGAACAGATTGCAACATACAGTATATTCGTGTACCCCTTTTACATTACAGAGCAGCACAAAACCAACTGACAGTTTCCTCTAATGAAAATTCATTTCTTCCATTGTTTACACTCTCACTCTTGTCAACACCCCTTTGCTCCTTGACCTCCTGGACATCACCAGGCCATGATGCCAAAGCACAAGCAAGCCTTTGCAGCAGTTGATGTGCATTTGTCATTGCACCTTGCTAAAGTGCCCAGTGGGGTGTTATGTTTTTAATAACTACCTAAACTACTTTTCCAGTTTCGACGAACTCCTTTCGTCTGTCGTATAAGATGGGATTATAATATATGGGATTATAATATATGAATAACTTTAGCCTTTTTACTGAATTTTCAAATCATTTATTTGCTATTCATTTCTTTTCAGAGATAAATGAAGTCTCCTACATTTATTTCACTCTTAATCTGTTAAGCACTTCGTTAATGCTCTCTCTCTCTCCAGAAATCATGTCTTGTTAATTACTTAGGAATGGTTTTCATTATTTTTTTTTTTGATGTGCCTAACACATGTAGTTCTCCCAAACATCTTGTCTGCATCAACTTACCGTGTAATTGTGTCATTGGCGAATGTGTGCTACTGGATCATGCTGTTCTACCCTACTAGGTTGTGATTACCACAGTGTGGTTCACAGAAAAAAATGGTTTCAGTGATGGAAATGAAGAAGAAGAAGAAGAAGAAGAAGAAGAAGAAGAAGAAGAAGAAGAAATTGTTCTTGGGAAAATGAAATGTGAAGTACTGAAACAGTTAAATTGGATACCTGATGGTCATGAAACTGCCAAATATGCAATGATTGCAGATTCCTCTGAGGGTCTGAATTTCTTTACTACATCAGTCTCATATAAATCTTTTTCTTGACGTGTCTCAGGATCTGCTAGGTATACTGCTTTTGGACAGGGAAGACCTAGTACCTTGTAAAGTCCTCAACATCTTGCTAAAAACATGCTTGTTTCCTTCTTTAAGTTAAAAGTAGGGTGAAAGTCCTTGACTAACACACACCATTAATCTGAAACGCATTTTCTTAATCTAACTTCCACTTGTTTTTGTAAATTTTTCTTCAGTATATTATGTAGTCTTTTGGTTTTAGTTGGTACTGAAAGCAACTTTAATCGTGATTCACCAATAACAGTTATATTCATAATTTCCGTGGGTGATAAACCTGTAGACACACGGGGTAATTCATTCAAAATAGTCTGGAACTAAAGGATTAGCTGAGTGTATATGTATATTTGTCAGAACAATAGGTTCTACACAGGCATCCAATCTCATTCATTATTTAATATTAAATAAATCAACAAATGGCTATATTAATAATATTATATTAATAATACACGCATCAAAAAAAGTTTTGCATCACCCTGGTTCTCAGAACTCCTGAAGACAGACATTCACTGTGGATATTGTGTCACAGACACAGTCCCTTTGACTGTTCAGAGATGCCACTATACCTGCCCAAAGATGTAAACAATCATGCATGTGCAGCGCCTATTAGACGGAGGGAGTCCGACAGCCGATCAGTTCCAGTCATTCCACCAGGAAGGAGGTACACGGCTCATGTTGTCTGTAGTCCAGTCATGCTTAGACAGTCAATATCATGGTTCAATCACATCCACATTGTTACTTTGTGCCAGGAAGAGCTCTCAAGAAGGGAAGTGTGAAGGCATCTCAGAGTGATCCAAAGCGATGTTGTTCGGACATGGAGGAGATACAGAGAGACAGGAACTATCGATGACATGCCTCGCTCAGGCCACCCAATTGCTACTACTACAATGGATGACTGCTACCTACAGGTTATGGCTCAGAGGAATCCTGACAGCAACTCCACCATGTTGAATAATGCTTTTCGTGCAGCCACAGGATGTTGTGTTACCACTCAAACTGTGTACAGTAGGCTGCATGATGCACAACTTCACTCCTGTTGTTCATGGTGAGGGCAATCTTTGCAACCATGACACCATGCGGCATGGTACAGATGGGCCCAGCAACATGCCCAATGAACCACTCAGGATTGGCATCATGTTCTCTTCACTGATGAGTGTCGCATATGCCTTCAACCAGACAATCATCAGATATATGTTTGGAATGCCTTAGATGCACTGTCCAGTGAGTGCAGCAAGGTGGAGGTTTCCTGCAGTTTTGGGGTGGCATTATGTGGGGCCGACGTACACTGCAGGTGGTCTTGTAGGCGCCATAACGGCTGTATGATATGTGAATGCCATCCTCCATCCGATAGTGCAACCATATCAGCAACATATTGGTGAGGCATTCATCAATTTGCACCCTCATTGTGCACATCTTGTGAATGACTTCCTTCAGGATAACGACATCACTCGACTAGAGTGGCCAGCATGTTCTCCAGACATGAACCCTATCGAACATGCCAGGGGTAGATTCAAAAGAGCTGTTTATGGACGACATGACCCATCAACCACTCTGAGGGATCTACACCAAATCGCCATTGAGGAGTGGGACAATCTGGAGTAAAAGTGGCTTGATGAACTTGTAGATAGTATGCCACGATGAATACAGGCATACATCAATGCAAGAGGACGTGCTACTGGGTATTACAGGGACCGGTGTGTATAGCAATCTGGTCGACCACCTCTGAAGGTCTCGCTGTGTGGTGGTACAACATGCAATGTGTGGTTTTCATGAGCAATAGAAAGGGCAGAAATGATATTTATGTTGGTCTCTATTCCAATTTTTTGCACAGGTTCAGAACTCTTGGAATTGAGGTGACACAAAACATTTTTTGATTGGTGTATAATAATGTGACAAATATAAGTAAATACAATTCTACCAACACTTATAATATTCATTTAATGCTCAGTTTCAATAAATCGAATGTAATATTTATTGTGTGGAAATGCCTTATTGCCTACAAGGAATTTGTTTATCAGTAATCTTGCATTCTGTTGCTGAACCAGCAATCCTGTTATATCCAACACTAGACTTCTGCTACAGCAGTTAAAAACAACTGAGTTTTAAACACTTCTTATAGTACTTCAACATAAAAACTGTCTTTGTCTCTTCCTCTCTTTAAACAATACATAAAGAAATGAGTAACAAGTTGACCTCACCTCTAGTAAGCAATTGAAATAAATAAGATCATATAAATTTACCAAATAACCTATTAAATAAATAAAAAGTCTTTCCTCCAATTTTGTAACTGGGAACATGAGGCATACTGCATCCATAATCATTCTTAATGCCCTCAAGATTAACTGCCGTAACCGTCTCCCAGGCTGGGAGAGTAGATATACCTTAAATCTTTACTTTCTATCTTGCTCTTAAATAGTACCCTTCTTTCTAGTAAGTACAGGGCATCTGTGTAATATAGGATGCCTGATATATCACAAAATTCGCTACTAATAAAACTTTCTCCTTCAGTTAACAATAAATAGCATGACAGGTTACATACAGGGTGTTTTGAAAAGAATGCTTGATTTTGGATGGTAATAATTGTGAAACATGGGACATGCTGGCAGGAAATGTGTGTTGTTTGAATGGGCATGGCCTAGAGTTACAGAAAATTGCCATTACATGTCAGTCAATGCATCTTCTCATTTTGCACTCAGACAGAAGTAAGACAGCACCAACTCAACAGAAGGCAGTGCTGCAGTTTGCAAAGAGTGAGTCAGTGATTTCAGTCCAGTGCATTTTGGTGCTATATGCCTACATCTAAAAATATTAATCATATTGCCTGTTTGAAGAGACACAGTGCTCGTACAAATGCAAGAGCTCAGGTTGACATCACATTTCTGATGAAGTGTTGGAAAAAAAAACTGGCAATCATTTGATCAGAGTGCACAAAAGTCTCCACGCTGCGCAAACAGAGAACTGACAATACCTCATATGACTGTCTGGTGAGTCTTAAGGTGGCGTCTAGTCTATAAACCATACAGGTGACAATTAGTGCAAGCTCTGCTGGTTGGTTACAAAAGGAAATGGGTTAACTTCAGCAATGCTGTGCTAGAAGACAAGGAAGACAATATGGTTAATTTTCAGTGATGTAGCAACATTTCATATTCGCAGTGAAGTAAACCAACATAACATGTGCATATGAAGACCATAGAATCTTCATGACATTACTAAACATGAAAGTGACTTGCCTAAAGTGAATGATTTCTGTGCCATTTCTCATGAAAAAGTGTATGGTCTGACAATCTGCCTCAGTGATAGGTAGGGCACACAGGACCCCAAGACATTGTCCTGTATACTTGGCCTGCAAGGTCACCACACATGGCCCCACGCAGGTTTTTCTTGTGAGGGTATTTGAAGGAAAGTGACTTCATCTCTCCTTTACCTCGTGACAGAACCGAAGAACAGAATAACACCTACCATAACTTCTGTAAACATGGATACATTGTGTAAACTTTATGACAAATTTAGCTATAACCCAGATGTTGTTCATACTGCTGCTGGTGGACACATAGAGCATTTGTAATAGGTGCATCAGGTCATTCCCCTGCTTCAAGCCGCCTCGCTACAAAACATGACAAAATTCATCATATCCCATGTCTACATTCCAACAGTGCATGGCTCATCACCTATGACACCCATCTTAGAACATACTTGCTAGTCGGCACGGTTGCCGACATTAGCACGCTGCCACCTCAACAGGCACCTGGAAAATGTACACCATCCACTATACAACTACACACTGTCAACGATTCAGTGATTCCCGTGATAGGCACGGCCTCTATCACAGTTCAACCTGACAATGAAACCCCTTGCCCATGGAAGTTTTTCAACTGACACAGTAGAGCCAGTGTAAAGCCTTACTACCAGATCACAATGGCTGCATGCCAATCAGTGGATTAAACAGTGACCACCTACCGATGGACAACACTGTTGCCTCCTCCTCCTCCTCCTCCTCCTCCTGCCTCTGAAACCATACTGGACCTCATGCTAAAGTGCCAGGATTGTTCGAGGAGCTTAAAACCACGACTACTGCATACACCAACCTCCGCCACAGCAATGCCAACTCACAAGCAGCTAATGAACACCTCAGCAGCTGCTGCTCTGAGATCATGGTGTGCGGCATGGCGGATTAGAAATTTGAGCGTTATGTTTGTTCACTGTCTCTTGTCGTACTGTTCACTACAAAAATTCCACCTACCTCAGTACAGTGTCAAGTCACCAGCCCATTTCTCTGCATACATAGATACTGTTCAGACGATGTTAAAAGCAGCATTGAAGAAAAACACCATCATTACTTATGTTTGCAAAGTCCGCGTAAACTCTTGCGGCAAGCTATCCTTAATATCTTATAACACAATTTTCAGGTGGAGGGCGATTGCTTCATCTCTTTAGAAAAATGACAAAATTCTGCAGTGATTTCTTTTATTTCTTTAGGTTCAAACTTAAACACTTTGCCATCAGCCCAGATTTAATGAACGAATAACATCACTGTCCTCAGCTCACAGTTCATGCAAACCTGTACACACGATATGCAGCCAGAAATGTACTTATGTCCAACCCAAATTGTTGCGCAATCTACAGTCAATACTCTGCTACAATATACGAGTTTCACTTTCCGTCTTTTTCAGTGGATTCCTATTAACAGAAATTGCTCACCAACTATTCCATAAACAGGTATGAAACATGCCCCGCAAAACTCTACAAAGGCCAAAAGTTCACATGCATTTATCATCCAACAGATCACTTCACAAAGCTCAGATTTTCACAATCTGTCTGTAAATGCAACTACTTTCATGGCAATACAATCCCGACTCGAGAAACCAGTAACTTCTTCATTTTACTCATAATGTAGACGGACACGACCAACATTACCTGCACGTCTGATAGCTAACCAGTGACTGCCTCACTGCCATTCCTTCCAGGGCTTCTAACTACTTGTAATGCATGGGAAATGCTTAACTCTGATTGGTTGTTCAAAATGACCAGCCAATTAAAACAATCCTTCCAGATTATTCTCGTGACCAAACTGTCCTACGCCAATCACTATTCCCAGTTGTATTTATGTCATTTCAGTATGCAAATATTAATATAATGTTTAACAAAAGCATACGAAATGAAAACTAAATTTGAAATCAATTTAGAAACTTATTACTCTGCAAATGGCTATTCTGGGTGTCTCCTTACAAAAGCAAGTACACTTAGACATACGTCATCAGCAATGTGGGTGAAACACAACTTTCCCATGACACAGTTACCTAATGGTGTAACATGAGATAATATTGAATTTTTTTGTATGTCCCACATACACACTCTCACTCATTCTCATTTACTCACACAACAGCACATTAAATAAATACTGATCTTTTCTGAATTTTATATTACGAAAAATGCCAAATAGTTAATGTTTTTGATTATGAAAGGCTAAACAAATTGATCGAATGTGCTCTGAGCTTCAGTAATGATTCCACATGATACTAAAAGACAAACATTTATGAAACCTAACTGACTTTAATCTTACAAGTGTCAGTTTGTGGTGTTTTAGGTAATTTTCTCTAACTGTGAAAGTATGCCAACTAGAAAGCTGAGATTTTTACACAATCTTCTTTTTAATAAAAAAGGTCAGTATACTGACTTTTAACTAAATTGAATAATATTTAATATAGTTTATTTAGATTCTTAGGGACTTGAATATTCTGTAGCTCGAAATGACACAGGTACCGCTTCCCACGGATAGCTAGCGACAGGTGCGAATGAGTCACGCTAAGATACAAGTGGCTGTTTCTATCATTGCCAATGGCTGCAAAGCTATGAGCCGTACTGCAAAGTAGTGCAATAAAGGATGTTGCGTATTGACTCGCGACGTTACAGGTGTAACTGCACATCACACAGTAACAGCTGTCATTGCACCAGCAGCAAGAAGAGCCACTCTCCTGAGACACTGCCAGGCCTTCAGAACCATAGGTCACTCCACTGCCTCTCACTTCTGGTGACGACTCCTCCATGAGCAGCCCTCATGAAAACAGTGATATTGCTCTCACGAACAGGTTGAGTGTAAAAAGTGATATTGCCTCTGTGAGCAGAGTGTGTGACTCACATGCTACTCCACATCGGCCCCGTAAAACATTAACATTGTACGTTGCAGTACTGTACACAGAATTAATATTACCCTCGGTCCACCAGTCCGACGCCAGCCCCACCACCTAGCCCCTCACAAACTAAACGCGGTCAAGTCTGCAATCGAGGAACTATTACGCTAGGGGACCATCAGGCTATCAGAGAGTGTGTGGGCCTCACCGATTACTTTGAGAATGAAAGACAATAAAATGTAGCACCTGTGTGGGGACTATAGATATTTGAACGCATGCACCATCATTGATAGTTACTTCGTGCCCAATATTCATGACTTCTCCCAGGAACTGGCTGGTGCAACCATCTTTAGGGTGATGGACTGCAAAAGAGCTTATTTGCAGATCCCAGTGGTCGTGGAGGACATCCAAAGATGGAAATAATTACACCATTTGTTCTATTTGAATTCCTCCATATGCACTTTGGACTAAAGAACACAGCCCAGACTTGGCAACGATTCATTGGCAGCTTGTTTTTTACCATCCCCTTTTGCTATTCTTACTTGGAGGATGTAATTATGTTCTCACAAACACCTCAAGATCATGAGAAACACCTCCAAGCAGTATTTGACAAACTAGCAGAGCATGGTGTTGTGGGAAATGAGGACAAGTGCCAACTCCGGCAAAAATGTGTTACATTCATGGGCCACCTCATCACTGCATTGGGCATCTGCCCCACCCCAGAAAAGATAAACCAAATCCGTAACCTACTAACCCTGAAGGACTATCAAGAGCTGTGCCGTTTTTAGGGGTAATTAATTTTTCCTGACAACACCTCCCCCATGCCGCAGAAACAGTTCTGCTACTCTCAGACTGTGGCAAGAACACATCAGGCAAACATAAGCTTACTTGGACTTCTGATATGCAAGCAGCTTTTGAGAACTTCAAAACCGAGTTTGCTCAGACCACCACACTGGCACTCTCATCACCGGACACCCGTATGGTTATAAGGGCCAATGCCAGTGACAAGGCAATTCAGGTGGTGCTACAATATGAAGTCCCCAGTGCTCTCCAACCCCTATGGTTTTTCTCATGGAAACTTACCGACTCCCAGAAAATGTGGTCAACCTTCGACTGTGAGCTTTTGGCGATATACGAGGTTGTTCGGCACTCCCGAGATGTCATCAAGGGCTGACGCTTGCTATCTACACAGACCATCACCCTCTGGCTGATGCTATTAAAACATGACAGCCAATTCCTTCCCTCAATGATTCCACCACCTGGACTTGATTTCACAATATACTATGGATGTTCGCTTCGTACGGGGAGCAGAAAACATGGTGGCTGACTACCTGTCATGACTCGCTGCCCCATTGCCACACCTTGACTTCGACCAACTAGCAGAGGCACAAGCATCTGACACCAACTTTGAAAACCTGCTATCTGGACACACAATGGGCCTCCAGTTCAAGCAGTGCACCATCGCAGACACGACCAAACTAGTTTAGTGCAGAATATCCCATGGTAGGCGATGTCCAGTCATCCCACAAAACTTCAAGAAAACAGTTTTCCACACCCTCCACAACTTGTCTCATCCCGGAGTACACCCGACACAGAAACTCTTAACAGAATGTTTTGTTTAGACTAACATTAAACGGGACTGCACTGTGTGGATGAGAGCCTGTATCCAATGCCAACAGGCCAAGACAGGATGCCATGCCCAACCACCCTTCAGGAAATTCCCCATCCTGTAGAGACGTTTCCAACAAGTCTACATAGACCAGGTGGGGGCCACTCCCAGAAGCAAATGGGGATACCACTAAGTCTTGTCAGCCATAGACAGGGCAACTTGATGGGTGGAGGCCACACCTCTGACTGATATCTTGGCCGACACCATCCCCCAAGGTTTCATCATGCTATGCATTGCACGCTTCGGCTGCCCACAGTCTCTGACAAGTGACCAAGGCTGGCAGTTCATGTCAACCCTGTTCTCTGAGCTCTGCTGCCCCTGTGGGTGCCACTGGTTCCCTACATGGCCTAACATCCCCAATCCAATGGACTTGTGGAATGGTGGCACCACACCCTCAAGACAGTACTCTTACACCATGACCAGGAGTGGATGGAGGCCCTCCCCTGGGTGCTGCTGGGCATACAAGCTGCCTACAAAGAAGATCTTGATGCCTTGTTGGCAGACGTGCTCTACGGGGAACTGATCACCTTTCCAGCAAAGCTCATATCACACACCACTGACCTCATGGATGCCAATCTATGAAACCATGCAAAACATGTCAGGGACCACATCTGCCATATCCACATCCCACTTCCATCCCGCAACACCAAACTGACCATCTTCATGCACAAGGACCTCCAGTCATGTACACATGTCATGCTCAGGACTGATGCCATCAAACAGGCCCTCCACCCTGCATGCAGTGGTCCTTACAAGGTGTTGAAACAAGTGCCAAACACTTTTGATACATTGCAAGCTGTAAAAACGACAACAGTGTCACTGAACTGCCTAAAACTGGTATGGAGTTTAGCAGACACATCTGGTTTTCACCATCCACTGGCCCCAGCTCCAGGCCCCCCAAGCCAATTCACAGTCCACCTAGACCTGCAAGATTGCCTCCTAGAAGACATTTCCGTAACACTGCAGGATTCACTACTCATAGTTATGGCCAAATTCAACAATAGACAGTTGAGATACAGCATGGTCTCGAATACATTAGAGCATTCCTTACCCCTTCTGCCAATGATTGGCACAGCAGGTGTCAGCCCCAAAGCACCCCATGATGATGACTGACACCCTGAACACAGCTCGTGGTGGACCGATAGCCTCACTAACACAAGACAATGCACCACTGACCACCAACACCTCAACGGGCATCGCCACTGCCCCATCAGCACTGCCACTGATGTCACAGGTCACCTGCCCTTTACAGCCGCCCAGGCGCCTCATGGACTATGGTATGTCTCTCCTTGCCATCGTCAGCAGGACAATGCATCATGACATACACCAGTCACCTTGCTCCTCACTTGTGGTGGTGGTGGCGGTGGTGGGGGAGGGGGGGGGGGGGCTCTGTGGGAATGTAGAACCACTGGCTCTATCCCCCAATAATATTGCTGACCTACAGCAACAAGAACAACTGAATCTTCGCAAGATCAGTTATCTGCAGTACACGCATTGTGTTTACACTGCGAGAAGAAAAGTATTTGTAGACGGGACGGGAGTGTGAGTGATTATTTATTGTCATAATTACACACCTGCTCCCCACTATCTACAAGTTTATACACACCCCTGAAACAGAGTCTTGCCCAAAAAGTCTCACATACAGCTTCAGTTTCTATCTTGGTAGATTTGAGTTTCTTGTTTACTGCAACAAATACACCACTTCCATTACCCATTAGCCCACCCTTTTAAAATACGATTAAATTTTCCACAAAAATCTCACTGCTGTCAATTATGGGTTTTAACTACCTTTCTTTATCTCATATTATTGAGCTGAACTGCTTGTTAAGAGTTCTTCAATCTCTGGCACTGTTTTGGAAATGCTTCAACAGTTATCCACTGTCATGTTAATTCTCTCACTTGTGGATGGCATTTCTATGGATCTTACACTTATACTTCTGTGTCTCTTACTGCTATCATTACCTGGACTAGATGGAGTGTTACCAACTCTAAAATAATCCTTGTGTGCACTCCACACACAGTCAGCTACTTGGATAACAATCTCTAACTAAGATCAGTTCTGGTGACAATGCTGTAGATTATGAGCATGACTGGTATTCTCAGTCTTCTCTGTCAGTTGCTAGAATGATACAAAAATGACCTTGGATCTCAGACTACAGATACTGTTTGTCCCAATATGTGCCACAGTCTGCAATCAGTTGATCCTGTTTCTCCAATGGCTACCATAATAGCCTCTTTAGCACTTTGATTCAGACACATAGGCATACATACTGAGTGTACATCATGTTACATCCAGTCTCCTGCTGCTGTTTTCTTGTTGTTGTTGTGGTCTTCAGTCCTGAGACTGGTTTGATGCAGCTCTCCATGCTACTCTATCCTGTGCAAGCTTCTTCATCTCCCAATACGTACTGCAGCCTACATCCTTCTGAATCTGTTTAGTGTATTCATCTCTTGGTCTCCCTCTATGATTTTTACCCTCCACGCTGCCCTCCAATGATAAATTGGTGATCCCCTGATGCCTCAGAACATGTCCTACCAATCGATCCCTTCTTCTTGTCAAGTTGTGCCACAAACTCCTCTTCTCCCCAATCCTATTCAATACTTCCTCATTAGTTACGTGATCTACCCATCTAATCTTCAGCATTCTTCTGTAGCACCACATTTCAAAGGCTTCTATTCTCTTCTTGTCCAAACTATTTATCGTCCATGATTCACTTCCATACATGGCTACACTCCATACAAATACTTTCAGAAACGACTTCCTGACATTTAAATCTATACTCGATGTTAACAAATTTTTCTTCTTTAGAAACGCTTTCCTTGCTATTGCCAGTCTACATTTTATATCCTCTCTACTTTGACCACCATCAGTTACTTTGCTCCCCAAATAGCAAAACACCTTTACTACCTTAAGTGTCTCATTTCCTAATCTAATTCCCTCAGAATCGACCGACTTAATTCGACAACATTCCATTATCCTTGTTTTGCTTTTGTTGATGTTCATCTTATATCCTCCCTCAAAGACACTGTCCATTCTGTTCAACTGCTCTTCCAAGTCCTTTGCTGTCTCTGATAGAATTACAATGTCATTGGCGAACCTCAAAGTTTTTATTTCTTCTCCATAGATTTTAATACCTACTCCGAATTTTTCTTTTGTTTTCTTTACTGCGTGCTCAATATACAGATTGAATAACATCGGGGAGAGGCTACAACCATGTCTCACTCCCTTCCCAACCACTGCTTCCCTTTCATGTCCCTCGACTCTTATAACCGCCATCTGGTTTCTGTACAAATTGTAAATAGCCTTTCGCTCCCTGTATTTTACCCCTGCCACCTTCAGAATTTGAAAGAGATTATTCCAATCAACATTGTCAAAAGCTTTATCTAAGTCTACAAATGCTAGAAACATAGGTTTGTCTTTTCTTAATCTTTCTTCTAAGATAAGTTGTAGGGTCAGTATTGCCTCACGTGTTCCCATATTTCTACGGAATCCAAACTCATCTTCCCCGAGGTCGGCTACTACCAGTTTTTCCTATCGTCTGTACAGAATTTGCGTTAGTATTTTGCAGCCATGACTTATTAAACTGATAGTTCGGTAATTTTCACATCTGTCAACGCCTGCTTTCTTTAGGATTGGAATTATTATATTCTTCTTGAAGTCTGAGTGTATTTCGTCTGTCTCATACATTTTGTTCACCAGATGGTAGAGTTTTGTCAGGACTGGCTCTCCCAAGGCCGTCAGTAGTTCTAATGGAATGTTGTCTACTCCTGGGGCCTTGTTTCGACTTAGGTCTTTCAGTGCTCTATCAAATTCTTCACACAGTATCATATCTCCCATTTCATTTTCATCTACATCCCCTTCCATTTCCATAATATTGTCCTCAAGAACATCGCCCTTGTATAGTCCCTCTATATACTCCTTCCACCTTTCTGCTTTCCCTTCTTTGCTTAGAACTGGTTTTCCATCTGAGCCCTTGATATTCATACAAGTGGTTCTCTTTTCTCCAAAGGTCTCTTTAATTTTCCTGTAGGCAGTATTGTCTTACCCCTAGTGAGGTAAGCCTCTACATCCTTACATTTGCCCTCTAGCCATGCCTGCTTAGCCATTTTGCACTTCCTGTCAATCTCATTTTTTAGACGTTTGTATTCCTTTTTGCCTGCTTCATTTACTGCATTTTTATATTTTCTCCTTTCATCAATTAAATTCAGTATTTCTTCTGTCACCCATGGATTTCTACTAGTCTTCGTCTTTTTACCTACTTGACCCTCTGCTGCCTTCACCACTTCATCCCTCAAAGCTATCCATTTTTCTTCTACTGTATTTCTTTCCCCCATTCTTGTCAATTGTTCCTTTATGCTCTTCCTGAAACTCTCTACAACCTCTGGTTCTTTCAGTTTATCCAGATACCATCTCCTCAAATTCCCACCTTTTTGCAGTTTCTTCAGTTTTAATCTACAGTTCATAACCAATAAATCGCGGTCAGAGTCCACATCTGCCCCTGGAAATGTCTTACAATTTAAAACCTGGTTCCTAAATCTTGATCTTATGATTATATAATCTATCTGAAACCTGTCAGTATCTCCAGGCTTCTTCCATGTATACAACCTCCTTTTATGATTCTTGAACCAAGTGTTAGCTATGATTAAGTTGTGTTCTGTGCAAAATTCTACCAGGCGGCTTCCTCTTTCATTTCTTCCCCCCAATCCATATTCACCTACTATGTTTCCTTCTCTTCCTTTTCCTACTATCGAATTCCAGTCACCCATGACTATTCAATTTTCGTCTCCCTTCACTATCTGAATAATTTCTTTTATCTCATCACACATTTCTTCAATTTCTTCGTCATCTGCAGAGCTAGTTGGCATATAGACTTGTACTAGTGTTGTAGGTGTGGGCTTCGTGTCTATCTTGGCCACAATAATGCGTTCACTATGTTGTTTGTAGTAGCTTACCCAAACTCCTATTTTTTTTATTCATTATTAATCTTACTCCTGCATTACCCCTATTTGATTTTGTATTTATAACCCTGTATTCACCTGACCAGAAGTCTTGTTCCTCCTGCCACCGAACTTTGCTAATTCCCACTATATCTAACTTTAACCTATCCATTTCCATTTTTAAATTTTCTAATCTACCTGCCCGATTAAGGGATCTGACATTCCACGCTCCGATCCGTAGAACGCCAGTTTTCTTTCTCCTGATAATGATGTCCTCCTGAGTAGTCCCTGCCCGGAGATCTGAATGGGGGACTGTTTTCTTAAGGAGTATGATTATTCACCATCATTTGAAATGCTGACTATTAATAGATCACTGTTCTCTTCTTGACACAATAAATGAAATTAGTCTCACAATCTCAGGTTCAATTTAGTGGAACACAGCTCCTGGAACTTGTAGGTTAAGGGGGTGAGTGTAGCACTCTCAGTTTTCCCTGGTTCCTGTCTTCCTGTGCAGGGCACATAGACCATCCATTGACGTGACACTCGAAGACAAGTGAACAGGCAGGCACAGATCTTGTACTTCCTGCAAAGGAGATATTATTCATGGAAGCAAAGAGCACTAGAGGTATCTTTGGTATCACTGATAATTGTCTCTCAGTGCCACCCCAAACAATGCATTTACAGCAGCTTCCAATCGCCTGACAGCAATCAGGGCAATTTTCAGATGTTTATGAGCAGCAGCTAACTCATTACAAGTCAAAGAATGGTATACAGGATGGGGCTGCAATGTGGCTGGTGCAATATTTTACAGAAGAGTTACTTTAAACTAAGCTTACTAATTCTCTTTTAATTTAGTGGGGCTGCACAGGGGTTAGTGCAATATTTTACAGAATAGTAAAGAAATAACTTGTAAATAAACTTATGGTTTCTCTTTTAATTTATACGTCTTGGGTGCTATAAGGATTACCAGTAGAGTTAAAGAACTGAAGAACTGGTCCTGCTATGAGATGTTACAACCTATCTACTGACAGTCAAACCCAACTACAAAAAAACTGCGCAGAGTTCTGGAACTATCTTTTGAAATAGCAGATGAACTGCAGTTTGCCTTCTCAGTGAATACCAGATGAACTCTATAGGATTCAGATGGGAGTTCCTATTGGTCAATCCATGCAGAGTATATTGTCATGTGTAAAAAATTTATCCAGCAGAGCGGCTTGGTACAGTTGGATATTATTGTCCATGAAGAGGAACTCTGGACCAACTGCATCACTGAAAAGGTACATATGTGACTGCATTACCTAATATTTTTACCTCTTGGCATTATTTGAATTCCTTGAATGATCAGTAAAGATGGAATCTATGTACACCCTTTCAGCATTATGCCTACTCACCTGGACCCCACCAGCAGCGAACTGGGATCTTTCCATTTTATTCATTGTCTGTATTGGCTAACAATGTCTCTTCAGCTGAATTTGCAAACTGGAATATGTTTCATGCATGAAGAGCACACTCCTCAATTCATTTGTGATCCTATCTTGATGTTGCTCACTTCACAACAAACAAGCCAACATCTACACTGCTGTGAGCAGGATAAACACTTCTGGATGTAAAGGTAAGAGTAGCAGTGAACTGTACCTCCAACATAAAGTTTGTTGGGAAACTGCAACTTGTTCACAAGTGTTTGACGCATACCAAATAGAGCTAACAGAGGGTATTGAAGATATACAAATAAGGGCTACACAAATGGCCACAGGTTTGCTTGAACCATGTGACAGTGACACGAAGATGCTGGAAGAACTGAACTGGCAAACGCTTGAAGATAGACACAAACCATCTTGTGAAAGCTCACTTAGAAATTTTCTAGAACCTTC
The DNA here is from genome assembly GCF_021461385.2 of Schistocerca piceifrons. Classification (NCBI taxonomy): domain Eukaryota; kingdom Metazoa; phylum Arthropoda; class Insecta; order Orthoptera; family Acrididae; genus Schistocerca; species Schistocerca piceifrons. Next base: position 655,097,537 of record NC_060139.1, read on the forward strand.
TATTAGAATGTACTATAACCTCCTATGACAATATTATGAAAAGGATAGATTTTGCTTGCTCACCCTATAGTGGAGATATTGAGTTGCAGACAGGCTGCTAGACAAGTAACCTTACAGCCAAAAAGCTTTATTCTGGATTGGACAAAACACACACACACACACACACACACACACACACACACACACACACATGCAAATGCAACTCACTCACTTTAACTCTTTACCTGGCTATTCAGGCCAAACTGCCAGCAACAGTGTATGATAGGAGAAGCAATCTGGATGGTGGGGGTAAGGAGGAGGCTGAGGTTGGGAAGGAATAATAAATTGCTGCTTGTGGGAGCATACTGGATGAAGTGGGAACTGTTTAAGACAGCTGGATGCAGTCAGGAAGTCAGACAGAGGAGGGGGGTGTGGGGGGTGGGAAAAGGGGGTGGGGAGGAATAAAGGAGAGAAGTTATGTATCACTTGCATAGGAATCACAGAGATATGATTAGACTAATTACAGCTCACACAGAGGCACTTATGGAGTCATTCTTCCCATGCTCCATATGTGAATGGAATAAGAATAAGCCTAGTTGTAGATAAAGATGTAAATGAAGTACCTATAAACTGGTTGTAAACTTAAACAAGAATGCTCACAAACATAACATTGCCAAAGACATTTTTTTTAATTCATCATTCTTTTGACTGGTTTGATGCATCCCACCACAAGTTCTGCTCCTGAACCAACCTTTTCATCTCAGAGTAGCACTTGCAACCCACATCCCCAGTTATTTGCTGGATGTATCCTGCCTGATCTCTGTCTTCCTCTACAATTTTTACCCTCTACAGCTCCCTATAGTACCATGTAAGTTATTCCTTGTTGTCTTAACATATGTCCTATCATCCTGTCCCTCATTCTTGCAGTTGTTTTCCATATCTATTGCTTTCCTTGCCAATTCTGAGGTGAATCTCCTCATTCCTTACCTTATCAGTCTCCCAAATTTTCTAGATTCTCCTTTAGAACCACATCTCATATGCTTCTATTCTCTTCTGTTCCAGTTTTTCCACAGTCCACTTCTCACTGCCATACAATGCTGTGCTCTAAACGTACATTATCAGAAATTTCTTCCTCAAGTTAGGACCTATGTTTGATAATAGTAGACTTCTCTTGATTGGGAATGCCCTTTTTGCCAGTGCTAGTCTGATTTTTATGTCTTCTTTGCTCCAGTTGTCATGGGTTATTTTGCTACTTAGGTAGTGGAATTCCTTAACTTGAACTACTTCATGATAACCAATTATGATGTTAAGTTTCTCACTTTTCTCATTTCTGCTACTTCTTATTACTTTTGTCGTGCTTAAGTTTACTCTAATTCCGTATTCTGTACTCATTAGATTGTTCATTCCATTCAACAGAACCTATGACCCTTCTTCACTTTCAGTGAGGTTAGCAATGTCATCAGCTAATGTTAACAATGATTTACTTTTACCTTAAATTTTAATTCCACTGTTAAATCTTTCTTTTATTTCTGTTATTGTATTTTTGATTTATAGATTGAAAAGTAAAATTGAGAGACTACATTGCTGTCTTGTACCCTTTTTAATCCATGCCCTTCATTCTTGGTCTTCCACTCTTATTGTCCCCTCTTGGTTGTTGTATATACTGTATATTACCTGTCCTTCCTTATAGCATACGGTATTGACCTAATTCACTGGTTTTCATTGTCTTTGAATTAAGGGGTTCATTTATTTCACTCACATATCACATTCTGTAAATTCCACCATGAAGAGAAACATTTGCAGATATGGAATGAATCATATTATACATTAATAGGTAAAAGTCGCAACTGGAGGCTGATTCTGTAAAGTATGCCAACAACAACTTATGACTAATCTACTGACACGAAAAATTATGGAAATCACTTCTAGATTTCTTTATATGTGTATGTAAGTGCTAAGAGAAAAGCAGCTACTTTGAGAAAAGGCACAGGCCCTCCTCTTACATTTATCAGCTCCTGTTTCACTTAATACTTCAAGCTTAATTTAATACTTGAAACTTATTTAATACTTCATACAACTTTACAGAGAATGCTATCAGATTCATATGTGCTTGCAGAGTCTAGAATTGTTTAGTACAAACGTTGGAGTGTAGCAGAATTTGCATCCCCGAGTTCAAATATCCCGAAAAAATATTATTTTCCTTTTTTTTTTATTGAATACATGATTTCTACTGTCAGTTTGTTAGAAACTAGTTAGAGATGTGTAGTCTGTACAGAAATTATTTTTAATTCTAGTATAATGATGTAAACTGCATGGTTCATCCTACATTCATTCTTGTTATTAACTACAAATACTTTTGACAAGTAAATGTATTATCACTTTAGTAGCCTGACTAGACATTCTTATGGAAAATACATGATCTTTCTGTGTAGATCGTATGATGTCCAGTGTAGATGATGCAAACTGCCTGATGTAAAAACTATGGAAGAATACCACATGAGCCAGCCAATGTGGGTGACAGCAGACCAGCTGCAGCCTGTTGTAAACCACTTCAGTGTTCCACAGTGATCTCAGTGTGTTCTTTGTAATGGGATCATTATTAGTCCTCTCCTACACAAATCAAACAATTTCAGTTTCTGGATAAAGTCTTGATGGTCATTTAGATTGATTGCTCATCTTTTCTCTCTCCATTTTCTTCCTTTCCTAATTAGACTTAACTTTTCGAGACTGTCTTATTTAAGAATGGTCAAGTTGAATATGTCCATAAATGTAATTCATTTACTGTAACTCATCAATATATGTTGACAATTATCTCATACAATATGTACATTTTTAACATTTAATGACATTATGCATCATTGAAGAAGGTGTTGAAATCTGCTAAACTAATATTAAGGTTCTGAAGATGACAGGTTACTCTGTGGAAACTGGTAAAATGAAATAAATTCCTAACTGTGCAACTGATAACTGAATTTTATTCAAAAATATATATCACAGTTTCTGAGGAAATAACACCTATGAATAAAATCACTAAACATTTTGCTTATAAATGTGTGCTAGAGTTAAAATGAAAGCATGTCACTTATCCTAAGTTCCTATGTATACATTACATACATGTCTTATGTGAGAGTGAATATAGTACTGGTACTGTAGTAATATAGTGATGTAGTAATGTAGCAATATAGATCCATGGATACTAGCAAAAACAGATGTAATTTAAATATCTTCCTCTTCCATAAGCATATTAGTTGCCTAAATAAACAATTATTTTTTACTTTACTTGTCTTTGTTCAAAATCAAGTTGACATAGTACTTCAAACATAATTACTTCTACATTATATAGAGAATCTACACTGCCTGCTAAAAAAGGGAAACACAGAGAAGGAGAGGAGGAATGGAAACAAAATTTCACAGGTTGAGAGGGTATGAGACATTATTTCAGTGATTAAAAAATCAAGTTAAATTTACAAAGAACTTGGCAGTACAGGCTCACTTACCTGTATGACGCTGCAGCCCCTCTGACCTGAAAGCATGCGCTGATTTGATTGGGAAGAGTGTCATAAAGCCATTGCCTCCTCTCCAAAGGCAAGCTGGCCTACAATTATTGTAACTGGTCTTTGACACCCTGGACACAAGCACTGGGACAGAGTTGACATCCAATGTGGTGCCACATGTATCTTGCTGGCCTCAGAAGTACATCAACATCATGCAGACAGTTCATAACGACACTTAAAAGATGTGGACAAGCTTTGTCCTACTGAAAAATGGTACCATAATATTGTTGGATAAAAGGTAACACATGAGAACAATGAACGACCATGATGTACTAATGTACGGACACTGTCCCGCCAATCACTGCCAGTCACACCCCAACTGTGCCCCACACCATGACATTGGAAGGATGGGATCTCTCCACAGGTTGCCACCCTACTCACTGATGATGGTCATTTGTAGTATTACAGAACTGTGATTCATCAGTAAAAACAGTGAAGTGTCTTTTGTCAACAGTCCATGCTTGCCAATCATGACACCACTCCAGACACAGCCATTTGTATTGTGGTATTAACAGGAGCCCGTGCATAGGATGGTAATTCCCTAGTCTGGCTGCCACTGGTCTTTCACCAATGGTGTGGTATAACACAGACAGTTGCAGCGAGACTGTTACTTGTTCTTGTATGGCAGGCACCAATGTGAAGAGGTTATAATGAGCTTTGTGTGCAGTGCAGTGACCTTTCCATGTGGTGGGCTGTGACCGTTGACCAGAACCTTGGCAATGTTTATGCCAACCCCTATGTTCCACTGTGATCCAACATCACACCAGTGTCCCATCCAAATTCCCCATTAATTTGGATATTGCATGATTTGACCAGCTTGATTTGACTAGCTAGCCAATCGAAGATCCACAGAGAGGCCCCTTTCAAAATCTCTCAGATGCTGAAAACACTGTCTCACACAAGTGCACAGCATCTCTGTGTAATTTTCAGTGATCACTCAGTGTGTGACATTGTTCATGCCCCTTATATACCCTACAAACCTTGTAACAATACCGAACAGGAACAACAGTAATGCACTCTGATGATCTTTCTACATGTCACAGGGAATTGCAACTCTAATCGTTTATATGCACACTAATAGTGTGTATATACATGAAGTTACATTGTCATCTAACTATGCCTTCTGAATACTCACTTTTTTTGATGGGCAAGATATTTTTCCACATTGTAATATTTCAAAACTCCCTTGTAATTACATGCCTATATTACATTTCATGGTACTATATCTCTAAAAACAACTTCATTCCCCAACTTCACACAATAAGTCATTACTTCATAAATAATCTCTAATAAATCATCATAATCCTCATCAACATTATAAACTTCACTAACTTCGTTGTCAGTACCATCATAAAGCAAACATCATTCGCAAAGGACCCTAACACAACTTCATCATTCACAAGATATCTATTTTTCTTCCTAATTCCTTGCAGTATTTTGTAATAATTGTTTCTCGTTTAATTGCTATAGCATAGAAGCAGTATGAACACCCATTACAATAACACTTCACTAAAGGTAACACATTTTTACATTTCATTATCTAATCAACTCCATACACATACATTGTTTCCTCGTACTTCACACAAACTTATTCTATTCTTCCAAGCACATTAACTATTTAAAAAACAAAGTAAAATAATAGTTACAAGTTGTTCCTCATAAATGGAAAGCACATATATCCAGTAAAATATGTGCTTTGCAAAGAGCAAAACAAATACACTGACATTATAGTTACATAGCTATCAGTAGAAATTTTGAATCCCACCCACCTGTTCATCCTTACATCTTCCATTTTCATTAAAAGTTCCTTATTTATGATAAATTAACTCTCAAAGTATCCCAGAGTAAAAGTGCAATCATTGCACTTAACACCAGATTTTCTTGTGAATTGATAGTAAATGTAATATTCCACAAATGTACTGTCCTGTTATTCACAGAGATGTAAGGCTGCTTGATACATACGATGAAAAATACAGAAGATATGTCAAGTATATACCATTCATGCTCCATAACTTCCTCAATACTTTTTCTAAAAACTGTACAATTCTTTAGGGCAAAATAGCTATCTTAAACAACACAATTAAAATAATGCTTGCAGGAGAGAAAATGTAACTAACTCTTACAAGTAACAAAGTTTTACCAACATCTGGTTAGTAATTTTACAGACAACCTAAACATCCCTTCCACATTGATACTATCTTTTATTAGAGTAGTATTTATGTTTAATTTTAACACAGGTTTTGAATTTTTTGTGGAAGTTACACTGTCAGTCAATAGTAATAGGAATTTCTACCATAGAAAACAAAATTAATACTAGTGTACAGGAACTAGCAAGTATAACAAACTTCTCAGGCAGTAGGAATTATAACTCATCATCGTATGTCATATTAGTAAAATCATGAAACTGATATAATAGCATTTAAGTGGACATGCAAATAATTGCATAAGAGTTTGGCTAACTAAGTTATAAACTGATGATCATCAGTTAAGATTGCTTAATGCAAAATTCAAATAGGACAACACTGATGGTGAATTCATTATGGTCATTACCATTTATTCTCTGTTATATTATAGACATAGCTAATTATTTTTCATTTTACCTGCTTTGATACAGTATGATTACAAAGTAATTAGAGAATTCAGTAGTATTTTTATGTGAGGTGGTTTTATATGAGATCAACATCTGAGTGGACATATGATGTATCCCACTACACTGACAGCCTTGGCTTTGAGCACCCGTAAAACTCCAAATATATACTGTATCCCATGCTCATACTGGTGATACAGTGGTTCATAACCTTGTGGTGGAAAAAATTTTCATTGCCAATATTTGCCCGACATGGGGAGGAGAGGTGATGGCATGAAGTTCTGGACCACCAGACTATGTGTCAGTGTCCTGGTTTAAATACTAAACCTCTCCACAGTGTGTCACGAAGTGAGGGCATGTGACACTGTTGATGGTGATCCATTTGTCGCATGGGAATGTTAAGCTTGGTGGCCTCGTTGGTGCTATTCATGAAGTGTAGGCTATGTGTCAGCACCATGTTTCAGCCTCTCTAAGTAGGATGTGGGCCACTACACACATTGTGTTAGTAGACAGTTCTAAGTTTACATATAATACATTATCAGAAATATATTGTAATTGTGAAGTACAATAGAGTTTGATGAGTTTTATCATATATATTACATGGGTGAATGAGCAAGTTAACACATGAGCAATGACATTAAATATTTGGCACCTATATTAACCTGGTCAGGAATAGTCAACTGCTATCAAGCATACGAAAGTGCTGGCATGTTGATAGACACACAAACATACACACAAAATTCAAGCTTTCGCAACCAATGGTTGCTTCGTCAGGAAAGAGGGAAGGAGAGGGAAAGATCGTGTACGCCTTCCGGGTGAACGCAGAGCCACGTCTGAAAGCACCCACGTGATTTACCAACTGACCTGCCTACACTGTGAAGCTTTCTATGTGGGAATGACCAGCAACAAACTGTCCATTCGCATGAATGGACACAGGCAGACAGTGTTTGTTGGTAATGAGGATCACCCTGCGGCTAAACATGCCTTGGTGCATGGCCAGCACATCTTGGCACAATGTTACACCGTCCGGGTTATCTCGATACTTCCCACTAACACCAACCTGTCAGAACTCCAGAGATTGGAACTTGCCCTACAGTATATCCTCTATTCGCGTTACCCACCAGGCCTCAACCTCCCCTAATTTCAAGTTGCCGCTGCTCATACCTCACTTGTCATTCAACAACATCTTTGCCTCTGTACTTCCGCCTCGACTGACATCTCTGCCCAAACTCTTTGCCTTTACAAATGTCTGCTTGTGTCTGTGTATGTGCAGATGGATATGTGTGTGTGCAAGTGTATACCTGTCCTTTTTCCCCCTAAGGTAAGTCTTTCCACTCCCGGGATTGGAATGACTCCTTACCCTCTCCCTTAAAACCCAGATCCTTTCGTCTTTCCCTCTCTTTCCCTCTTTCCTGACGAAGCAACCACTGGTTGCGAAAGCTTGAATTTTGTGTGTATGTTTGTGTTTCTTTGTGTGTCTATCGACATGCCAGTGCTTTCGTTTGGTAAGTCACATCATCTTTGTTTTTAGATATATTTTTCCCACGTTATCAGTCCATGACAAAATTGTGGAATACATTTCATAAGTCCTTGTAATGCATATCTAATTGGGTAACCTTGATTCAAAAGAATAAGCAAAATATTAAACCAGAACAAAGCTGCTACTAATAACACAATCATATCAAAAGAGAACCTGCTGGATTGGGGAGAAAAGGAGTTGGATACAAACAGTGTGAGTGGAAAATTAATTCAACTTTTCAATAACAAAGTAACTGATGTCACATAATGTTATACTTAATGTTCAAGAAGAGTAAATATTGGTAACATGTATCTCCATACAAGAAATCAGTAAAGAGTCAAGCATACATGATGAGATAAGATGTAAGTTGTGTGTTGTGAATATGTGAACTTGAATGCAAAATGTGTATTAAAAATGTTTTAAAATATCAAGGTAAACTGAGATTGTTTTATAACGACAAGTGCCATCAAGGAAATGTGTGTACTGAAGAGATAGGGTATAATGAATGTACGATTATACCATATAGTGTTTAATTTATGAAATAGTGTACAGCTTGAGATATACATGACAACAAGAGAAAGTACACAGCTAAATAGAATGCAGTTTGCTACTGCAGCCTATCACAAATGACATATCTTGAGGTATGTGAACATTGCTTCACAGAAGATGACTATGGTGGTAATATAGGTTGATAACAAAAAAACAAACATTTAAAGCAAAATGGAAAGTGTTGAAGGGTTGTATGTATCTTTGGCACACTATGTATACATGTAAAAAGGGTCTTTAGTGGGAATAAGGATTGAAATTCTCAGTGTTATGGGGCAACTTGTGTATCGTGTTGGGATCTGTTGTACAACCAATCTTATTCGTATTAGATACAATGCTCAACAAGCAGGAATATATATATATATATATCAACTGTAACAAAAATATAACTTAAACGATTTGGTAATGCTCAATAAATGTCTTAAGCCACATAGTCCATCTGCCTCCCTAAATATTTGCTTACTGACTTTCGTTCTCTGACATCTGTCACATGTTGCTAATTTCTTTCTCACTTTCTTGATAAGGTTGTACTAATGTGTGTTCTCTTATATTTCCTAAATACATTTTTGAACCCCACAATGACCAAAACATAAGTACCAAAACCTTTGGGTACACCTATGTGTTTTATTAATAAAGCAATGAACCGCTCCACCAATATAAATTCCAATTGAAGACTTGAAATAAAAGATGCTCTAAGTGCTGTAATGATGAGTTTAAGGAAAATAAGTTTTAAGTATAATAGATAATTAATGGTCATAATTTCAGTACTAACATGTTTTATTTGAAAGTTAAGCATAGTGTGGATCTACTTTAGTAGAATAGTATGAAAAGCTTACTGAAAGTAGAAATTCAGTGAAAGGCTCTAAGTTTTGTTGCAAAAATATACTAAAGAGAACAGAGAAACAAAAACAAAAAAATAATTTTATTCACACACTATAAGTACATTGTGTAAAGCATCATACAACTTCTGATGGTCATCATTTGCCAGGTACTGCTTCATTTCTGACAAATCAATTTTCTTCTCTTCAGAGATGTGGTATGTTACATCCAAGGCAAATAGTTGCATTTTCTTGATGTCCAATATTTATACATCTTTTCTTTTTTTTTTTAATAGTGGTACCTTCACAAATCTCAATTTAATTTAAGCTTCTCCTAGTCTTAACTATATGAGGGTTATGTTTGTCCAACTGCAGACATTGTACTTCAGAAATGTTTAGTTTTGCTGTGTTTATATTACAATCTGCTGATTTCCTGAAATCTATGAAGCCAGATGAATTCGTGTTACAGATGATAAATGGCTTTATTTGTCTTGACTGCTGTATCACAATCTGTTTCTTTTCTCAGTAAGGCCAAAACTCCTATCACAACTTAAGGCATGATCTGGTACAAGGAACTTGTTGTTTATTTCTTCAGTGACTCCAGTTATAACTAGGTACATCAGGATAAAGAGAATAACTCTGTTTTTGTTTTGGCCACAACGCATATCGTTCCAGATAATCACTTTTTCATTAAAGAAGCACCATTTGCGTAGATTTTAAACAAACATGAAGCAATTTTGTTAGCACCATGCACTATCAAAGCTTCATGCTACAAAGTCAGGTATTCACTAATGTTTACAGCAATGTGCACACCTAAGTTGTAAACTTTGAGCTGTTTGAGGTAAAATATTTGACTATATGTCAAAGTTGGAATGAAATTACAATGAAATGAACGCCCTTAGCTGCTTACAGGCATTGACATACGTCAGTGGGGACAGATAAAAATGTGTGCCCCAACTGGGACTCGAACCCGGGATCTCCTGCTTACATGGCAGACACTCTATCCATCTGAGCCACCGAGGACACAGAGAATAGCATGACTGCAGGGATTTATCTCTGGCACGCCTCCCGTGAAACCCACATTCTCAACGTATTGTCCCACACTACATTCGTAGTGGGCACTGTTTGTGCATTCGCACATAAGAAGTAGATGGTCAAGTGGCCGGTGATCCTTAACTATATATATACTAAGATGGTATCTGTTCTTTCGGACATGTCCGAAAGAACAAATACCATCTTGGTATATATAAAGTTGGAATGAACACTATTTTCTAGGATTCATTCTGTCCTGTTTTATCAGAGGCTTAGCTTTTTTTACCTTCCCTGGCTATCAGTTATGTTTCATCATAAGAGTTAGTGGGGATCTGTGGCTTTAATTGATCACATGTGTGGTGCATGTCTGAATAAGAATGGTGAAAAGAGAGGTTAAGGGAAATGCTTCTTAAAAGTAACATAATACTAATGGCACATCACTTGTGAATCACTGGTATTCTTGAAGGCTTTGAACATTCTGTATACATTAAGGCCAGGACTCAGAGATTCTGTTCAGTTTTGTACATGCTGTATCATTTGATTTTCTACTTCTTCACAGAATTTTCTATTTTGTGTTTTATTAATGCTTGTCTCCTTGTATATGGTAAGATATTTCTTCCTCTTTTCAGTTAGTACCTGGATTTTCATCTGAGTTAATGGAAGTATTTCAGCAAATGTTGCTCTGCAAACTTTCACTATGTCACCTTGCCCAGCTTTGTCTCATGCTCTGTGAAGGGTCATCACTGGTATTATGGCATCTTCATTTAACATGTGATACTTGCATCAATCCAGTCAAGTAACTTCTTTCCTTTTCAATAACTTTCAGGTCATAAAAATCTTCAAACAGCCAAACTTTGTGTTCATAGTTAAGGTTCTTGCAGTTATACTTGCGTGAACACTGACTTTGAAAGCAAGAAGGAGAACCTTGCACACTGCCTCACGAGTTGTTGTTTTTTGGTGCAATTAACATAATTTAGTTAGACTTTATTATTGTTTTTGTGTAGGATTTAGGCTAGTGATCAGTGTGCCTAATCATAAAAACTATACTAGTGGCTAGACTGATGCACTTCTCACCTGTTTGTCAGATGCATTAATTTGGATTTCTTTTTGTTCAGAAATTTTGTTTGTGCAACTTCTGTATTGTCACAAATTGTCTAACAAACCAGCACTAAACTAATTAAATGGGTGGGAAGAAATTACTCTCAAGCAATATACTTAGTTGACTGCTACATATTTTGCAAGACATTTCTGTATCTTATTGTATTTCCCTTTGGTTTTATGCCCTTCCCTTTTCATATTAAAGGAGAAGGAGTGAGTGGTTTATACAATTTATCAGGCTGGAGTAATGCAGAGAGCCAACAAGAAACCTACAGCATTACGACTGAAACTGCATTTGTATCTCAGTCTACTTAGTTATACAACATACATCTCTGATACATCATTCAAGTTAATAAATTATTCATCTTGAAAAGTACACCAATAAGATGATTCCTTCTCCTCAGCTGAGTAAAGCTACCATTTATTGATACAGTTATATATTTTACGAAACATAATTGGATCATTTCAGGGTTATCAGGAAGCCTATCCTAGCCTAGTTATAGAAATTTTAGACAAAGTATTATATGGAATTTTTATATAGATGCATTTTTGTGAAGATCACTACAATATTTTTATTGATGCCAGAAGACTTGAGTTACGATGCATAGTTTTACATGAAATTGATCATTCACACCAGGAACTGTAACACATTGATGATGAAATTACAAGCACGTTACTAATTACTTCTAAATACACATTTCTCTCTGCATTCTACTTTTATTATGTTTGGTTGTGATATCTCATTAGAAATCTTTGCCAACAGCTTTCTACAGTGTAAGCAGTTTTCTATGTGAAAGTATCAGTGCTAATTGTAAACTTAGTCAGATGTAAGTTGTAATTAAATCTCAGTTGAGTTATCAATGCCTGTGTGTCAGTGACTGGTAACTAAGTGCTCACTATTTGACACATGTGCTGCCAACATGTGCATTTGACAAAGAAACTGAGCACATATCCTGTAAGGGTTGCCATATCTACATCTACATCCATACCCTGCAAAGCACTGAAGTGCATGGCAGAGGGTACATCCCACTTTACCAGTTACTAGGTTTTCTTCTAGTTCCACTCACATATGGAGCATGGGAAGAATGACTGTTTGAATGACTCTGTGCATGCTGTAATTATTCTAATCTTGTCTTCTTGATCCCTATGTGAGTGATATGTAGGAAGTTGTAGTACATTCATACAATCATCATTTAAAGCCTGTTCTTGAAACTTTTTAGTAGATTTTCTCAGAATAGTGTATGTCTGTCTTTAACAATCTGCCAGTTCAGTTTCTTCATTTCCGTAACACTTTCCCATTGCTCAAACAAACCTGTGACCATTCTTGCTGCCCTTCTCTGTATATGTTCAACATCCCCTGTTAGTCCTATTTGGTATGGGTCCCACACATTTGAGCAATATTCTAGGGCAAGTCGTACAAGTGATTTATAAGCAATCTACTTTGTATATTGCCTGCACTTTTCCAGTATTCTACCAATAAACCAAAGTCTACCACCTGCTTTACCCAAAACTAAGCCTATGTGATCATTTCATTTCATATCCCTACAAATTATTGGAGGTTTAATAAAACAAAAAGGAGTTATCCACGTAGATCACTGTTGTAATCCTGATTTCAGTTAATAGTGTACAGCATGTATAGTGCGTGCAGTGACTGGAGTTTACTTTTTACATTATGAAATAATTTCTTTGCAAGAGAGTATAAACGAATCAGCAGTATACACTACAGTCAAACTGAACATAGTTGCACTGTACAGGCTGGCCTTTGTATTTTAGAGGTTGGAGGCTCCAATCCCAACCTAGTCATTCAAATTTGGTTTTTATGTGGCTTTCTAAATTACTTCAGGCAAACGGCAGGATGATATCTGTTGCACGGCCATGATCACTAAGTGTCGTATTCTCATCAAACTAGATACATCAGAATGTAAGCTGTAATGTCATTATATTTCCAATGTGTTTGTAAAAGTAATACAGAGATGACTGTTGGCATAACTTAGCAAATAGTAGAGTAAAGTCACGGATCCTAGAGCTCGTTTAATACTATGTAGAACTACAGAGGCTCTTTGAATGCTATGCCACGTCAGCAGATTTTGGACACAAGTTGGTAGTTCTACTGTGTAAAAATTACCAATAAAAAGATTTTATGTTTGGACCACCAATTGTAGAGTGTGTTAACATATTTTTGCAGAAACAGTTGATGTATCCTTTGTATGTGATGCCTTTAATAACGATTTTATGTTAGACACTACAGATCATGTCAATCTAGAGTCACTGATGTGCAGCTTTCACTTGTACTCTAGTTTGTATTCCCAATAAGAATTGAAGCACAGTGTGCAACTGACATTAAAAATTAGTTTTAGGTCCAATAGTCTTTAATGGATCCACAGCAAAAGTTTGTCAAAGTGCAATGTAGCAAAAGGCTGAGAAGTCTCAACCAGTGTTCTAAGTACGACAGAAAATATCTTGCTCATTTAGAGAAGTTGAAAACAATGATAGTGAAAAATAAAAAGAGGAGTAAAACTGGCCTTTAGCACTCTTTATGGTGAGTGTTAGCAGTTTGTACTTGTAGCAGTGGGACATGAACTTTTAATATGAAAACAATTCAAAAATTGATTAATTAATGAATTATTATTTGTCCACTGGACCAAATTGGTTCAGTATCTTGTACAATTGATATGGGATAAGTCAATATGTATTACAACATGAACATCATATAGCATTTTCACAAAATTTTACTAAAGGCTCTTTACAAACAGCAAGCAGGAACATTTTAATATTGATAGCATTATTTTATCTACGAGCACAGGTTCTAATAGCTGTAGCTTCACATAGTATTGTCGTATTTTATTATGTGTTGCATGAGTGGGCAAGATGACTTATTTGAACAAACAGTAATCCTTTTTAATTTATTTACTTTTATTGCTACAGATAGCATAAGATGTACATGATGACTGTCCTGATTGGAAAAGAGCGTAACACATTGTTATCAGTGTACTCATGTTTATAATGTTCCTCATTTATCTGATCATAAAACATACTTTCCTGAGTTTTGTGCTAGTCCAATCGAGGTGCTTTTTCTGGGTACGGGAGACAGTTATGGAAACCCCCCAAAATTTTGTTTCGTTATCAGCTTCAACATTATTATTCTCCAGTGATACAGTTGGTACCAGTGGATTTCTATTTTGGTCAGTGTGAAAATATCTTTTTTACATTAGAGTGATGTTCAAGAAGCAATGGAGAAATTCATATTATGAATTGCCATAAATGTAACCAAATGCCTCAAGTAACATGATACAGTTGACTATATCCATTAATCTCTTTAATAGAAATGGGAAATGCTGTTTCTGCAAGACAGTGTCTTTGAAACCTTGCTTGCTACTTTTCCAATCTGTAAGGACCTGTCTCCAGGCCACTTTCATGGGCCCGAAGAAAGAAGCGTGCAAAGGCTGTGTAATGTGAGTACTGTTTGCTGGTAGACAGATGAACGAAATGTTATTCTCACCACAGAGCTCTAGAACATAAGTTGGCAAATGTGAGGACAAATTGTCACAGATCTTTCCTTTGAGCTTTTTCAGTCTTGGTAGCATCAACTTGGTGGTGGTTAGTGTTTAACGTCCCGTCGACAACGAAGTCATTAGAGACGGAGCGCAAGCTCGGGTTAGGGAAGGATTGGGAAGGAAATCGGCCGTGCCCTTTCAAAGGAACCATCCCAGCATTTGCCTGAAACGATTTAGGAAAATCACGGAAAACCTAAATCAGGATGGCTGGAGACGGGATTGAACCGTCGTCCTCCCGAATGCGAGTACAGTGTGCTAACCACTGCGCCACCTCGCTCGGTCATCAACTTGGTGAACCACTCACTAAATGTATTACAGTCAAACCATCCACTAGGACTATGTGAGTAAAGGCAGCCAGTGGGCCCATTATCTGTCCATGTAGACCATAGATGTGCTGATTTGTAAACAACAAATGGAGGCAAAACTTCTCCCTCAGCATTGCCAGCAAACATTACAGATATGCTGGTCTTGGAGGAATTACAGATGTTTTCTGAATATTTTGAACCTCTTTTTGTTAGTGATTTCTTTTTCCCTGGATCGTCGGTTAGGTTGGTTTCATCAAAATTCCATATATTACTAGCTGGCACATCTTTCAGTTCATTTGCAAATGTTCAACATATTCTCTGAAAACACGCTCATCAACTGCAGCTCTACTCCTTTTAATGTTGGTTGCAAAACATACAGAAAATTCAGGGTGGCGTTTGGTGAAGCCCAAGGGCCATTCATGGCCTGGACAATTGTCTTTGAATCTAGGAACTCTACATCCCTGTCTGGTAAGGTGTGACTTCACAGTCATTCGGGACCGAGCGAGGTGGCGCAGTGGTTAAACACTTGTCTCACATTCGGGAGGACGACGGTTCAATCCCACGTCCGGCCATCCTGATTTAGGTTTTCCGTGATTTCCCTAAATCGCTCCAGGCAAATGCCGGGACGGTTCCTTTCAAAGGGCACGGCCGACTTCCTTCCCCGTCCTTCCCTAATCCGATCCGATGAGACCGATGACCTCGCTGTCTGGTCTCCTTCACCAGCACAACCCCCCCCCCCCCCCCCCCCACAGTCATTCGGAGTTCCATTGGTGTAACAGGGAACCCATATTTACTCAACTGCAAAACACATTTTACAAACTCTGCTTCTTCTTCATTAGTAAAAATCTGTGGGAATCCTGGACATGAATTACTTCCTTCCTTTGACTTCAGTTTATTAATTATGGTTCTTCTTGGGATATTAAAAGGTTTTTCAGCTTTCCTTTGTGATATCTCCTTCCTCCTAATGGCTTGTAGGCTGAGTTTCTGGGCTGTAATAACAGTATTGTCTATTTCCGACCATTCTTTTATACTGCTGTGGCACTTTCACCAGTCTGAAAGAGATTACAAACACCGTTCACTGCCAGCAGCACACTACAGAGGTAAAATAAGTCAGAAATGTTCGTAGATGTGGAAGAAACGCACCCTGGGGATACTTTGCACCACTTTTGTTGTGGTGCAATGTTTCCCCAAACTAAGAAATTTCGTGACCTACAACAGTAAATTGACAATGACACAAACGATAGTCCATCAAACGAAAAACTACGATACTTCTCAGCAGATAGACGTTCTGAGTAATTAAAATAATGGTGACTGACCTTCACAGTGACCAGTTCACCCTGTGAAAAACACAGATTTTTTCCAGCTTAATTTTACTCCACTGATCACTAAGATGCTTGTGAAAAATTCAAAATGGCCGACAACTGAACATGCAAACAAGGGTACCAACCTGTAAGTGCTACCTTTCGTAGAAAACATTGTTCACTGATAAACAGGAAGTAGTGTAGCATCTATGAACCAAAGAAACTTTTTTTTCAAATGGAGAAAGGTTTGTCCCTATGCAGCAAAGTAACCTCAAATGACGGTATCTAATACAATTAGGCATCTACATCATGTCATGAATGTCGATCTGAAGAGCAATGCGGAGGATAAAAGGTATTTAGTGGGGGAAGGGCGCGCGCATGTGTGTGTGTGTGTGTGTGTGTGTGTGTAGCCAGACTAACAATGATTGTCGTTGCAGTGACGCTTTGTTGGGCATAAGAAGTCCCTGAATATTTGTCATCACGGATCGGTAAAATCTCTTTCCGGCAAGGGTGAGCGCCGCACACACTAAACATCATTATCATCATCATCATCCCGGCAAGCACTAACGGTCGATTCTTGCTGTCATCTGGCGTGCAGCGTATATTGGTATATTGGGCAGTGATGCAAAACTTCGTTTCTGGCTGCCCGGCCAGGGCCGGGTAAAGGAAAGAGAGAACACAGGTGATTCTGAGCGCTTTTCCGAAATTGTGGCCGTGCGGTACGGAACCTTGGCTGCAGGCGGCAGGTGCGAACCGGCACTTGCGGTTCGATTGCGCTGCACCTGTCGCTGAACCAGAAGCGGAGAGCAGCTGCTGGGCAGATGTCCTGCGTGCGGGCGCCTGCCACAGTACTGTAGTGGCTCTTGTCTGCCGATTCAGCGCAGATGGCAGCAACCGCAGGCGCGCTGCCACTTTCCTCTACAGCCACTGCTTTGAGGAGCGTTTGCTGCGGATCTTCAGTCCAGGCTGCAAAACGAACGGCACTAACTCTCGTAAAGCATGTACTTACTGATTACACAAGGAGTTCATTGTGTTCAGACGATTCGTCGACGATATCTCTTATAAGAGAGAAACATGGTATTAGGGAGACGGAAAAATAATGTCTTTATAGGGTTCCGTACCACAATCTGTGAAAACGGAACCCTTTTACAGGATCACTTTGTTGTCCGTCCGCCTATTAAGACGCCTTTTTCTCAGAAACGGGTAGACGTATCAAGTTCAAATTTATTTTATATACTAAGGTAAATGGTTCCTTGGCGGTGAAATAAATGTTGTCTTCTAAGTCAATGCAACCAAAAGATACGGCCGTTTCTGTCACATATTTTGATACTCGCGAAACTCATTCAGCAAAACTTATAGTGTACTTCCCGTTGACTTAGAATCATGTAACGTGGCAAGAAGCAAGGTTTCATAGTAAAACAGAACGAAAATTTATTGCACAAACTAAGGTCACTGGTTTCTTGACGGTAGGTGTAAGCTTCTAAGTAATGCAATCAAAAGATACGGGCTTTCATGTCACATATTTTGATTCTCGAAAACTCAAAAAAGCCTGTAAGGCACTTCCTGTTGATCTAAAATCACGGAATTTGACAAGAAGCAAGGTTTCACAATACAACCAAAGGAAAAAATCTGAAAGCTGAGAATTTGTAATTATATCACACGAATTTGTTATTAGACTTCAAACTTGAAATTAAAATGTTCTCGAAAGTCTTGGAATCTCTGTGACCTATGTCTTGAGGGTATCAGTGTCGATAACATGCAAAAATCGTCGAGATTCTTGGTTTCCAGAATGGATGAGCTGTCTGGCTACATAAGTCTGTACGGAACTCCCATTCCGCGAGTCCTACTCATGTCTGGCCATTTTTGACGTTATATTCAAACAGATAAACTGTTAAAAAGTTTTTTTCAATGATTAATGTTATCACCGTCGTTACCAACAAACTTTTGCCATCTAATATGCTAATTTTCATTGCTGGATTGTTAAAAATCGATTAGTTTTCGAGCAAAATATGTGGAGATGGTATTTTGGACACATTCCACATTTTGAAATTTTTTGTCGGCTAGAAAATGTTGTAGCGATTGAAATAAATGGAAACCCGCAATAATGAGCGAGTATGGCGGGCGAGGCAATACCTCCCACCTCACTTCATTAATTTTTTCCAGGGTTATTCTTGCACAGTGCGATCTTGCAATACGCATGGCAGAATAACGCCTTTTCTGTCGACAGTCGCTGGGCACTTTTCAGTTAAATATTGATTTACTCGACCCAGTTGTTCACGGTAAAGATCTGCATTCAGAATTTGCCCGTGTTTCGGCAATTCTGAATGAAAGATCTCGCGAATACTTCACCAAACACACAAAAGCGCCTTTTCGGGATGTAAACCTGTACTTCGTGCCGATTCATTCGCAAAGAGTTACTGCCTTTTGCACTTTGGGTTATCATAGGGGAGCCATTTTCATCTCTAGTGATTAAGCGATCAGTAAATGCTTCTGTACTGTGCTACTGTTGCTATAAGTTGCGCGTGGTGAAACGGTTAGCTTCGCTTGTCAGCACAGCAAATGTTCTTGGGTGATGTTTCACAGTCCCTCGATTGTCAGATACGGATTGCATTCAACTTCCACCCTGCCGACTCACTACCTAAAGTTGTTGCCTTCCTGATCGATATGAGTCGGAAAGACCAAAATTACCGGATTTGAACGTAGAAAACCACCTTTGACATTCACGAACGACTAATTCACTTGGATATACATCGCAATGTTTTTGGTAGCAACTGTTGCGATACTATCTTTGCGGAAAAAATGAACCTGTTCTAGTATTTAGCTGGTCATTTCACCATAAACAAGGTAATTATTTACGACTAAGCAAATCATTCTAATCTTAACATGTCTCACAATGAACTGATAAATGACTAACGGCAATCGACATGTGCAGAAACGACTTTACTTTCCGGTCCACCTAATACGGGTAACTTTGTACACAGTACGTTTAAAGGCAGTTTGTAATTTCTGTAAAGATTGTAGGAATAACACCACACAGGCTTATTTCAATAACAAGATGACACAGACAAGGGTAACTTAACTACAATGGCTGGTTTAAGGCCCAATCCACACAAGCCGCCGCTTGGGGCACAAGCTGACGGGAGCACCCAAGATTTCTATACACTACGTATCACAATTTGTAGCAAAAACTGACACGGGTGGAAGTGTAAAAAGGACAAGGAGCGGTGGGGGAGGGGGCGGGGTAGACAAATAACAAGTCACTTGAGTGGAAAAATGTTCTCGAACCAGCCCTATTAACTACCTTCAGTAAATTTTCAAGAGGCACAAGCTCTGTGGAGAACTAAGTGTTCCAGAACGAGAACGGTACTCTTTCATTGGTCTCAATCTAGAATAAAAGAGAGAAAGGATCCAGAAACATAGAAATTAAAAAAAAGAAATGCGACGAATAATATAACGCCTATACTGGCACATAGATGTAAATGACAGCAACTTAAAAAAGGCGGCTAAATTCGCAGAAATGGACTTGACCCAAACAAGGTTCGAAATATCTGACATGGACTGCACATCTAACGAAATGTGACGAATGGTACGAAAGTTGCGTAAGAGTGTGGACAAGATAACAGTATAGCTAAGATGATTACGACTTTGTTGTGTTGTGGTGTTCAGTCCGAAGACTGGTTTGTTGCAGCTCTTAGTGTTAATCTATCTTGAGCAAGCCTCTTTATCTCCGAATAACTACTGCAACCTACATGCGTTTGAAGCTGCTAACTGTATTCATCTCTTCGTCTCGCTCTACAATTTCTAGCCCCCCTTCCCCCCTCCCATGCACACACACACACACACACACACACACACACACACACACACACACACACACACACTCCCTCTCCCTCTCTCTCTCTTCCGTCCAATCCTTTCTTCAGGTAAATACCGTCAGAAAAGACTTTGTAACACTTAAATTAAATTTTTGTATTCGATGTTAACACATTTCTCTACTTCAGAAACATTTTACTTGCCAGTCTATATTTTATATCATCTCTACTTCGGCCATCACCAGTAATTTTACTGCTCAAATAACGAAACTATCTACTACTTGTAGTGCCACGTTTCCTAATCTAATTCTGACAGCATTTAATTCGACTACATTCCATTACTCTTGTTGATGCTCATCTTATATCATATACATCCATTGTGTTCAACTGCTCTTTCAAGTCCTTTGCTGTCGCTGCCAGAATTATAGTGTCATCGGCAAACCTGAAAGTTTTTGATTATATTTATGGACAGTGCTTGATTTGCAAATAATAAAAAAAGAGCTTGTGGTACTGTAACTTCTCGAGCATGTTTTTGAAATGTAAACTTCCTAAAACGTTATTTTAAAGATTTTCTGTGTTTTTTTTTAAACTGCGAATACAACATTTGCACTGGTGACATATGAAACTTCCATGTGCACATACGATCTTGTATTATATGTTTCATTAATTATGCTAAATATTATTTCTCAATTTACGATTTGCTACAAAAAGAAATTACAATAAGGCGAAAATGGAACTACGAGGGTAATCCCAAAAGTAAGGTCTCCTATTTTTTTTATAAGTACATCTGTTTATTTCTAAAATGGTTTACATCAGTTTACAGCTTGAACATTTAGCTATTTTTCGATTTAATCACCATTTTTGTCGATGCATTTTTGTAGACGCT
Organism: Schistocerca piceifrons; assembly: GCF_021461385.2. Classification (NCBI taxonomy): domain Eukaryota; kingdom Metazoa; phylum Arthropoda; class Insecta; order Orthoptera; family Acrididae; genus Schistocerca; species Schistocerca piceifrons. The sequence goes on from NC_060139.1 coordinate 655,118,528, forward strand.
GTGGCAGTGATTGTATGTCCATGTCATACCAGCTCACCGCCAGCTCCGCGGTTTTGGCGAAGAAGGATGCCGCCACTGGCGTGATTGTTGCTTGGTCTCAGGTGTAAAGTGGCCTGTCCAGCTATCGTCACCCGTGACAATTGAGTCCAGAAAGTTGTCCTGTTCGGCTGCAAGGCGGTGAGGAAATGCGCGGGAAGCATCAACTCGTTGCCGCATGTGGTCCTGTCAGCATGCGTGGCACCTATCTTGCGCGCGCCTTCCGGTAGTTCAATGTTTCCGTTAAAATGCTGTGAGCGGTGCTTCGGGAAACCTCAGGAACCAACGTGCAGAGATCATCCAGGGTGATCCGCCGATCTTCACGCATGCTTTGCTCAACCTTCAACACTGTCTCCTCGGAAATTGACGGTCTCCCGCTCCTTTGCTCGTCGCGAATTTCGGTCCGACCAGCTGCAAACTCTCTACACCACTTATGAACATTTTTGACATCCATACACGACTCACCATACACTTTCGTCAATTGGCGACAGATTTCAATCGGCGCAGTGCCCTTTGCGTTCAAAAACCAAATAACTGCGCGCAATTCGCACTTGGCGTTAACATTCAACGAGAGCCCCATCCTCAACGGCTGCCAAGCGAAGACTGAGCGCCTCAGCGCGGCGTGCGCATGTTTACACACAGCACGTGAAGCACTCCTCATAACAGTGTGACCAACTGCCACACAAACAGAGTTCTGCACTTATAAAAAAATAGGAGACCTTTCTTTTGGGATTACCCTCGTATAAGATATCGAGAAAGGGAAAAAGCGTCTAGATAAAGTACAGTCCATTCTCGCACAAAGTGGGCATAGTTTTACATCTTTCTTACCGCATCTCAGAATCTGCGGTTCTGTTTTCTTTTTCCCCAGAGGTACCGTACCGTCACAAATCAAGCACTATGGGTACTTCGAGGGACAGAGAGACATATTAGAAACTTAAACACAAAATTGATGTCCCGCAATAATTATTATGGTTCCATAACAATAATTATTATGAAACACAAATACTGTGTATTTAAACTGAAAGTTATTTGTCTTCTCCCCTGAACTTTAATTCCTTCTCCAAATCTTTCTTTGGTTACCCTTACTGCTTGCTCAATGTACAGATTGAATAACGTGGGGAATAGGCTATAACCTTGGCACACTTCCTTCTCAACCACTAGTTCCCCTACGTGCCCTTCGACTCTTATAACTGCGGTCTAGTTTCTGTATAAGTTTTATATAGCCTTTCGTTCCCTGGATTTCACCTCTTCTACCTTCACAATTTCAAATTTCAGTTTCTAAGTCTACAAATGCTGTAACCATTGGTTTGACTTTTTTTAGCCTAACGTAACGTATAAGAGAAGTCGAAGGGTCAGTATTGACACATTTCTTCGGAAATTCGATTTCAAGTGGAATGATCATATAAAATTAATTGTTGGTAAATCGGGTGCCAGGTTGAGATTCATTGGGAGAGTCCTTAGAAAATGTAGTCCATCAACAAAGGAGGTGGCTTACAAAACACTCGTTCGACCTATACTTGAGTATTGCTCATCAGTGTGGGATCCATACCAGGTCAGGTTGACAGAGGGGATAGAGAAGATCCAAAGAAGAGCGGCGCGTTTCGTCACAGGGTTATTTGGTAAGCGTGATAGCGTTACGGAGATGTTTAGCAAACTAAAGTGGAAGACTCTGCAAGAGAGGCGCTCTGCATCGCGGTGTAGCTTGCTGTCCAGGTTTCAAGAGGGTGCGTTTCTGGATGAGGTATCGAATATATTGCTTCCCCCTACTTATACCTCCCGAGGAGATCACGAATGTAAGATTAGAGAGATTCGAGCGCGCACGGAGGCTTTCCGGCAGTCGTTCTTCCCGCGAACCATACGCGACTGGAACAGGAAAGGGAGGTAATGACAATGGCACGTAAAGTGCCCTCCGCCACACACCGTTGGGTGGCTTGCGGAATATAAATGTAGATGTAGAACCCAAACCGCTCTCTTCACCTATGTAGGCTTCTACCTGTTTCTCCATGCTTCTGTAAGTAATTCCTACCAATTTTTGCAACGATGATTTATTAAACTGCTAGTTCAGTAATATTCGCACCAGTTGACGCATCTGGGCATATAATAATATTTACAAAATTCGTTTGTCGTTCGGAAAATGCCATTTCTTTTGTAATCTCATGAGTGAATTTTAAGGCACGGTTTATTGATTTGCATTACTAACGTCTGTTATCGTGGTGGTAGCCGAATGATGTCACCGTGTTTGTTCGCTGATAAAGTGGACGATAAAGTGCTGTTCAAGGAAGTCGCTGTTACCGCTGCAGTGTCTTAACATTAGTCATACTAACCTTAAAAATCAAGAGTACTTAGTGCTGTCGTACTAAATTTAAAAACTAAAAGTAAAACAGGGAACTGGCCTGCCGACGTAAAGTATTTGCTACGTCATCCGCGCCAAGGCGTCGCTGGACAGTGCTGTCAGGTTGTGTGGCTAGCACGCCGCTCTCCTGACATTTTCGATTAACTTGTTGTTTTGCTTATTCATACGTAGAACAGTGTACATTGTGTAGAACTCGGCCGTTAAGGTCGTCTTTCGAAACGGATCCAGTACCTTCCTTTCACATAGCCATTTTTTTCCCTATGAGGTCGAGAGGATCCCGTTAACAAGGTGGATTCGAGCTGGACCGACAAACTTTCAGAGAATGTTCAGGAAGAAATCTGTGGCATCCAATAATTATTGCCGAATAATTCAAAATTACTCTGTTAGAGATGTAATTTCTCTTGGAGCGTGAGAGATGGATTTTGAGGTTAGAAATAAATAGATCCATTATTCCTTATAATTGCTTCATCTGATATGAACTGTATTCTGAGAATTGCGTCTGACAATCTAAATGAAAATATTCGATTTATATCTAATCACAATGGAAATTAAAAACAATGCGAGTGATGTAAAAGGCCGTCCTGTATCAGATTTTCTGTCAGTTTCCTAAATCACTGTGCAGGCAAACGAGGGGATGACAAACAACCCGGGTGCTTCCCTAATACTGTCCCTTTCTAACTGAGCCACTGCTTTCTGTCGGTTGACGTCGACGACCTAGACGTCGACGGCACGTTGCATTCTCGATAATGAGTCACTAAAGGTCGTGTCCTCGAGATTTCAAATCTTTATGTAGAATTCCGTAACAGCCTCTGAAAATTTCTCATCAGCTCATGTCCACCGCGTAGGTGTTTCCTGATACTAAATACGTGTAGAACGTGATAGCTAAGGTGCTTAATACGCCTCAGTACTCTCTCTGGGTGGTGCACTATCGATTCAATAGTTACAAGGAAGACTCCCGGATAACCTAGCCATTTCAGGAGCTGGCCGAAGCTCCACAGCATTTGTAGGCAGTATATGCTGGGCGCGAAAGAGTAGTCTATCAAGTGCCACGAACGCTTGATTTGATTCCAGAATCCACCTCAGAACAAATTTGGGCATTTACGATCTTGTGAGTGGATCCGTTATTCTGATGGAATATTCGGTCGTCTTAAGTGTGCGTGAAATGTGTCAAAGAATGCAATGATTCGAGGCAATGTACACAACGCGGTCTGCAACTCCTCTCTTCTGACAGCAGTGGGTAAGAAAAAATTGGGAGAAGCTGGATGCAAGTGCTTTTGGGGACATTCAGCTTTAAATTTTCTGTAGTTTTCCTAATTCATTTAAAGTGAATAACGAGACGATTTTTTTGAAATGAACATCGTCGAGTCCTTTTCCCATCTTTTGTGTCCTCATCCTTGTCCAACCCCAGCCTGAGCTCGGTTTATTATACTGAATCTCCTGCGCATAGTACATTATGCGCGGTGCCATGTCTACTCCGGTTTTCTGTAGCACACTGAGCAGCGTCAGATTCCCAGTGTAGAACAGCCTTCTCAAATACTGACCTTTGTGCCCTGCGTATGATGATGATGTTTGATTTGTGGGGCGCTCAACTGCGCGGTTATCATCGCCCGTACAAATTCCCAACCGTTGCTCAGTCCAAACTCTCCTCTTTCGTGAATGATGATGAAATAACGAGGACAATACAAACACCCAGTCATCTCGAGGCAGGTGAAAATTCCTGACCCCGCCGGGTATCGAACCCGAGACCTCGTGCTCGGGAAGCGAGAACGCGACCGCGAGACCACGAGCTGCGGGCATGTGCCCTGCGTATGATCGCTTAGTTACATTTTGAAGATCACCTTCTTTCTGACTTCCGTGGATGGAAATATAGGAGCCAGACAAAGTCAACGCATTCGCAAGCTGTTGCGTATAGTGTAGGACTGTACACCTGGTGACACTTCACTGAGAGTATACCACTGACTTTCATTCTTTTCCTTTTTGTGTTTAAATATAGCACAGCTTCCAAATTTAAAAGGCACTCTCGAAGAACTTGCCGGCAATTTTAAATAATGCACCCGAAAACTAAAAGCAGAATTGTGAGACACATTAGCTTTATATAAAAAGAGCATTAGCAATGAAAAAAACTTTAGAAAAACAGTCAAAAGTTTTGTGAAATAATTTGTCTAAAAATGAGAAATAAAAGAAATTAGTGAAACATGTGAAGCACTTTTGAACTATGCTCAATATCACGTACAGCAAATGATGTTCCGACTGAGAATTTAAAGTTGTTATTTCTTGCTTTCAGACAAATCATTTCACGAAACATTTGAACATTCGTTTTTCAGAAACTTTTTTCTGTTGTGAGATTTTGTTCTGTCCCGGTATCCATTTTGCGTTTTCTATTAGAGACGAAAAAAAAAAACTTTGTAGCGTGATATCGAAAAAAATTCATTTCCACGAATTCCTGAAAACACATTTGAAATTATGGAACAGTCGTACAAATAAATACGAGTAAGGCACATTTGAGCAAGTATAGTATCCAAATTAAGAAACAAAGAGTGCAAAATTCAGATTCTCCGTAACGTTTATTTAACGCAGAATTTGATCATAAACAATATTTCTAGTTACATGTCCAGGAGCTACAACGCAATTTTGTAAACGTCTCTATGGTAACGCCTCTTCATAGCTCTATAAATAGGAATTATTTTCGCCTACAGCCGTTTGCGCTTTGCAGTTGAAAGCTTTCAAAAGCGCTGCCAGGTATAAGAACTTCCTTAAGTTAACTTGACAGTTGGAGTGTAGGAGTGTATCAGTAGTAAAGAATAAATGTATTAAAACTTCGTGCATGATACGGCATTTTTGCACGCATCTGAATGTTTATGACATCACATCTCTTGAACTATGTGTTGTACAAAGACATGCTTATGTAGGTACATTCAGTGGCGTATGTGGATCCTGTCAGCGAAATATGTTAAGAATAGAGTTTTTAGCAAAGAAAGAGAATATTTAAACGCCATGCATGCCGCGGCAGCTTTTATCTCAGAGTTTATGACGTCACATCTGAACTATGAGAGGTAGTTGGTTCTTATTCCAACAGAGATTGTTGCCTGATGGTAAGGAAGGGAGAACCGATAGAGGTACTCAAGGTACCCTCCGCCACACACCGTCAGGTGGCTTGCGGCGTATGGATGTAGATGTAGAATACGTATTACGAGTTTGGTGGAAATCAGTCCAGTGGTTTAGCAGGAAATGTGGAACACACACAAAACGCACATACATACATACGTACATCCACTTTTATGTATATGGATTTAAATATCGATCGGTATTCTTTTATTATTTTGCAAAACTAGACCGCACGCTGGACAATTTAATATCCCTTTCGTCCTCTTCCCACTCTTCGTTTCTCTATGAAAATTCGAATAAAAATCCATTGTGCAGTTGCTAGGGATTCTTGTGTTCGCTCCGTTCAAACATTTGACCAAAAACAAAATTAGGCCGAATTGGTGAGTACTCGACTGAGACAAAATATATATGAATAATCTGTTGGCTGGAAAATTCTTCACAGAAATTGCAGTGAACTCCTTTTCACACAGTGGAACAGTGCAACGTCATAGTCGGAGTGGTTTGTGTGCCAGGATTTGACACATAAGTCGGCAACGCGAGTCTGGACGGTTTATCCAGGAATCTGGCGTGCGTCCAACTCTCCCTCTTCCCTCCGTAAGACCCCGAACAGAATACTAACGTGAGCTTATCGATCGCCAACGCAGGTCACGTTTCCCTCGCTCAATGACAAATACTCATGCTAGTGATCCCAACACAACAGAGACGACCGTCGCGCTTCTTATTCGTGTCCTTACCACTGAGAGCCATCAGTATAACACTGTGTGTATCCTTCAAGCTAAACGTATTCACTTACGAGTCGGCAAATGTCAAGAGGAAACGCAGCAGTAAAAATTGAAGGAAGAGAGGACAGAAACATGACAAAAGACTATAGCGGAAAAAGAAAAATAAGCGATTCTGAAGCTGATACGTAGAGACGCCGTATTTGCATGGAACAATGATCTAGGGCATGAAAGATATTGTAAGCGACGCGTTGTGAACGCACTATCAATCACATACTGAGTGCGAAAACTAAGACACAGTATCCCACTTGATGAAGCGTAATCTACTAATTCGAACAACTTACCAAGTCATTTAACTTTGTAGAGATGCATGGACGGCACAGACGAGCACAATAATTCGAGCGATACCTGAACTTCGCCAGCTGATAGCGGAAGGAATGGTTTGCTGAAAGCTGAGCTACGAGCAGAGCTGAAAGTTACAATGGCTCTTCTCATTCTGTCTCACCGTGCAGCTCGTGGCGACCGAAAGATAATTTTCTTTTTTACATACATAAATGATGATTCAGACACAGCATGGCGGTGAACTGTCAGGACAATAATAATAATAATAATATGATGATGACAAACTCATGTAGTGATGGCGCTATAGTTCTAGTGTAAACAAAAAAGGAAATGCTAATAACTACATAAAAAAACAAACGACGCACCGCGAGGGAATTATCTTCCTGAAACGGAAATAGGTAAATGTGGTGTACATGTACAGACAAGCAAATGATTACAATGTCAGATAAATCGGGTGATTTACTCAAGAGAAAGAGCTTCAAAAAATTGAGCAAGTTTGTAGCGCGTTGGTCCATCTCTGGCCCTTATGAAGCAGTTATTCGGTGTGACAGTGATTGACAAAGTTATTGGATGTCCTTTTGAGGGATACCGTGCCAAATTCTGTCCAAATGGCGTGTTAGATCGTCAAAATCCCGAACTGGTTGGAGAGCCCTGCCCATAATGCTCCAAACGCCCTCAATTGGAGAGTTCCGGCGACCTTGCCAGCCAAGGAAGTTTTTGGCAATCATGAAGACATGCAGTAAAAACTCACGCCGAGTGAGGGCGGGCATTATCTTGCTGAAATGTAAGCCCAGGATGGCTTGCAATGAAGGGCAACACAACGAGGGGTAGAACATCGTCGAGGTACCACTGTGCTATAGGAGTGCTGTGGACGACAACCAAAGGGGTCCCGCTACGAAATAAAATGACACCTCTGACCATCACTTCTGACTGTCCGGCCGCGTGGCGAGCGACAGTCAGGTTGGTATCTCATCCCTGTCCGGGGTGTCTGCAGACACGTCTTTGGTCTGGAATCTCATTGGCTGGAGTAGAACTGTCTTCAGTGATGAGTACCACTTCGAAGTGAGCTCCGATGATCAGCGAAGATGTGGCTGGAGACAGCTCGGGCAGCAGTGGGATGCCAACTCCCCGACAGCCAGGAGTGATGGTCTGGGATACCATTTCCTTTTATAGCAGGAGGGCAGCTTTTGTTGTCATCTGTGGCACCTTTGTAAGCAGGCTACTCAGGTTTTTATGTTGGTAACGCCACGTAGCGTTCTGTATGAAAATCACTGACTGTGCTGTGTGCAGTCTGTGGCTAGTTGCCATTGTTGGAATATTCGCTATTGTAGTGTTGGGCAATTGGATGTGAACAGCACGTAGCGCTGTGCAGTTGGAGGTGAGCCGCTAGAAGTGGTGGATGAGGGCAGAGAGATGGCAGAGTTTTGAGAGCAAACGATCTGGACGTGTGTCCGTCAGAAAAAGGAAATTTGTAAGACTGGATGTCATGAACTGATATATATATATATATATATTATAAATTCTGAACACTATTATGGTAAATACATTGTTTGTTCTCTATCAAAATCTTTCATTTGCTAACTAGGCCTGTCAGTAGTTAGTGCCTTATGTAGTTAGAATCTTTTATTTAGCTGGCAGTATTGGCGCTCGCTGTACTGCAGTAGTTAGAGTAACGAAGATTTTTGTGAGGTATGTGATTCATGAAACATGGGCGTACCCAGCGAGGGGCAGGGGGGGGGGGGCAGGTGCCCCCCCCCCAGAACATATTCGCAGTTTTTCACTAGTTTACTGTTTTATTTAATAAGAAATGCTGCATGTTTTCTCGGATTGTACAAGTGCATTCTTCTATTTAAAATGTTTATTAAAAGCAGTTTTTCACTGGTTTACTGTTTTATTTAATAAGAAGTGCTGTATGTTGTCTCGAGTCCTTGTCTCCTGAGACTAGTATGACCTGCCTCCCCCCCCCCCCCCCCACCCTAGTTCAGATCCTGGGTACGCCCTTGTCATGAAAGCTAAAGGTTATTGTTAGTCAGGGCCATTCTTTTGTAGGGATTATTGAAAATCAGATGCATTGCCATTAGAATAAGTAAAGAGGAAACTATCTGAGTACGTTGAGTTTTGCTCAGCAGCTAGGAAATCAAACAACGTAAGAGGCTTGCCAGCACAGTAATTCATAATTTTTTCAAAGGGGACGTTTCACCTTTACTGCGCAGCGGTACGTCGATGACATTCTACCACCTGTATTAGTGCCCTTCATGGCAAGCTATCCTGGGCTTACATTTTTTTAAAGATAATGCCCGCACTCACTCGGCCTGATTTTTTTTTCTGCATATCTTCGTGCTTGCCAAAGCCTCCCTGGCCAGTAAGGTCACCGGAGCTCGCCCAGACTGAGAGCGTTTGTGGTATTATGGGCAGCATCTTCCAACCAGCTCAGAATTTTGATGATCTAACAAGCCAATTGGCTAGAATTTGGCACGGTATTCCTCAGGAGGACATCCAACAACTCTGTCAGTCAGTGTCACGCCGAATAACTGCTTTCATAAGAGCCAGAAATGGAACAACGCGTTGTTGGCTTGCTCAAGTTGTGAAGCTTTCTCTTGAATAAATCAACTAATTCCTCTGAAACTGTAATCATTTGTTTGTCTATACATGTACATCACATCCACCGATTTCCGCCCCATTCGCATAATCTTGGTGATGCATGTTTTTTGTGTCTTAGAGTGTAATTTCGTGTGGTAGTTGATGTGAATACACCTGCATTTTATTGATAGATTGTGCATTTACTAGAAATAAATTATTTTTGAGGGAAAGAAATGGAGCCAAGTTGTTTGTGGTGATGAGACCGGATTCTGCCTTGACGTTTGCTAGATTTCAATGGGCAGCGGGGTTGTAACTACTGTAGTTTATCGGACAGAACCGCACATGACCAACTTCGTTAATGACAGAACACTTCTGGACAGTGCAGGACGCATCCAGTACTTCATCCAGCCTATTGTTTTGCCGTTCCTGAAACGCCAGGAAGATGTGTTTTTCCCAGTATCCGTGCTCACTCTCCTCGCGTTATCGCCGAGCGAGGTGGTGCGTTAGACACTGGATTAGTATTCGGGAGAAGGGTGCGCCTCCGGCTACCAGTTTTGGTTTTCTGTAATTTCCTTAAATTGCGTGCCGGGATGTTTCCTTTGGAAGCGCACAGCTGATTTCGTTTCCCATCCTTCCACTTCCTCAGCATGTACTCCGTCTCTAATGACTTCGTCGACGATGTGACGACAAACCCAAATCTTCCTTCCTTTTCTTCTCTCGTTACCAAATCGGCTTTCTCATAATTTCTCCAATTCCCCAAGCCAGCGCTATTGCCACACCTGCCTGTCGCTAAGACATGTGTGACATGCGGACGTCAGCTGGTATGTTCTGAATTACCGGTAACAACTGCTGGGCAGTTGCGGCAACAGGTGGGAGTAGAGTGGAGCACTGTCTTCCTTTATGATAGCCCACATCTCAGTGATTGTCCCTACGCATATTTGCAGGACTGTATTGTAGCTGCAGACGGCTATAAGACATACTGAAATAGCTGTCCCGATACCTGTCTACTGATGTAAAGCGCCATTATTATAGTCAACACAGTATACAGCCTCTACACTGACGTGACAGTCATGCGATGGCGATATGCACATATACATATAGCGGTAGTGTCGCGTACACAAGGAGTAAATGGTCAGTGCGTTGGCGGAGCTGTCGTTTTCACTCAGGCGATTCACGTGAAAGCGGTTTCCAACGTTTCTATGGCCGCAAGACGGTAATTAACAGACTTTGAACGCCAAATGATAGTTGGCGCTAGATGCATAGGACATTCCATTTTCGAAGTCGTTAGCGAATTCATTATTCCGAGACACATAATGGCAAGAGTGTGCCGAGAATACCAAATTTCGGACATTGCGGCTCGCCACGGACAAGGCAGTGGCCGACGGCTTTCACTTAACGACCGGCAGCAGCTGTGTTTGCGCAGCGTTGTCAGTGCTAACAGAAAAGCAACACTGCGTGAAATAACCGCAGAAACCGATGTGGGACGTACAGCGAATGTATTCGGTAGGACGGTGCGGTGGAATTTGGCATTAATCGGCTACGGCAGCAGACGACCGACGCGAATGCCTTCACTAACAACACAACATCGCCTGCACCCCATCTCCTTTGCTCGTGACCATATCGACTGGACCCTAGACGACTGGAAAATCGCGGCCTGTTCAGATGAGTCCAAATCGCGGTTGGTAATAGCTTATAGTAGCGATCGATTGTGGCACAGCCCCATGAAGCCATGGACCCTAGTTGTCAACAAGACATTGTGCAATCTGGTGTGCTCCGTACTTGTGTCGATTGTGTTTCAATGGAATGAACACGTTCGGCTACTCGGAGATGCACTTCATGTTCTCAAACAAATAAAGAATTTTTATGGAAGACAATGCTCCATATCACTCGGCTACAATTGTTCACGATTAGTTCGAAGAACATTCTGGACAGTTCTAGCGTATGATTTGGGCACCCACATCGTCCGATATGAAATCCCGTCGAACATTTATGAGATGTAATCGAGAGATCAGTTCGTGTACAAAATCCCGCACCGGCAACATGTTCGTAGTTACGGACGACTGTAGAGGCATCATGGCTCAATATTGCTGCGGTGGTCTTCCAACGACTTGTTGAGTCCATGCCACGTCGAGTTGTTGCACTACGCCTGCAAAAGGAGACCCGACACGATATTAGGAGGTGTCCCATGACTTGTGTCACCTCAGTATAAATGTACAAAACTTCGGATGTGAAACCATTCTTCACAGTGATCATTGGCCCTTTTCCGTTAGCGTATGCTATAAAAAGGGCCAAGAATCGCTCAAACTGGCGAAACAAGCAAGAATTAAACCTCCTAGTATTTAAAATTGTTCGGACAGGCACCAGGGTAAGTCCTTGTCGTTTCTGATGACAAACAGAAACCCAGCTGCAAAGTTTTTCTATATCAGCACGTCGAATGTTATTGTAGACATTGTATAGCTTTTTATCATAAACAAAAAAACTTAGTGAAATATATGGAGAAAAATATATAGATAAATGTGACTAGATCTGCATGCAGACGACGCAAATAGGGAATCGTTGTTTCGATATGGGCAAACGTCATTCTGTAACTGATAGCTCCAAGGTTTTGGATTGTCTTTGGGTTTCCGAGACACAATATTTTAGGGTAGTTGTAATTTATGAAGCTTCTCGCTTACGATCTGATGGTTTCGTTGTCCATCGAAAGACAGTAGCAGCAGGGGCCACTCTCAGAACGGCGTCTGACATTGACGTCCTTATAAAACAACGTCACTGAATTCTGCACTGCTGAACAAATAGCACCGATTGGTATCCACCAACGGTTACCAAGGGTGTCGAACCCTACTCAGCTGCCATCCCTCATAATGAACAACGTTTCGATCGTTGTTGTTGTTGTGGTCTTCAGTCCAGAGACTGGTTTGACGCAGCTCTCCATGCTACTCTATCCTGTGCGAGCTTCTTCATCTCCAAATACCTACTGCAGCCTACATCCTTCTGAATCTGCTTAGTGTATTCATCTCTTGGTCTCCCTCTACGAATTTTACCCTCCACGCTGCCCTCCAATACTAAACTGGTGATCCCTTGATACCTCAGAACATGTCCTACCAACCGATCCCTTCTTCTAGTCAAGTTGTACCACGAATTCCTCTTCTCCCCAATTCTATTCAATACCTCCTCATTAGTTACGTGATCTACTCATCTAATCTTCAGCATTCTGCTAAAGCACCACATTTCGATAGTTTCTATTATTTTCTTGTCTCAACTGTTTATCGTCCATGATTCACTTCCATACATGGCTACACTCCATACAAGTACTTTCAGAAAAGACTACCTGACTCATAAATCTATACTCGATGTTAACAAACTTCTCTTCTTCAGAAACGCATTCCTTGCCATTGACAGTCTACATTTTATGTCCTCTCTACTTCGACCATCATCAGTTATTTTGCTCCCTAAAAAGCAAAACTCATCTGCTACTTTAAGTGTCTCATTTCCTAACCTAATTCCCTCAGTGTCAACTGATTTAATTCGACTACATTCCATTATCCTCGTTTTGCTTTTATTGATATTCGTATTATATCCTTCTTTCAAGACACTGTCAATTCCGTTCAACTGCTCTTACAGGTCCTTTGCTGTCTCTGACAAAATAACAATGTCATCGGCAAACCTCAAAGTTTTTATTTCTTCTCCATGGATTTTAATTCCTACTCCAAATTTTCGATCATCTCATCCATAATGATTGGCAGATTACGATCAAGGAATTGTGTACAGAACTGGATCTCCGCCCTAATGTTTCAGTCAAGATGTTACGCGGCCTTGATTATCTCAAAGTGGTGTAAGATGCGTCCTGCTAAGAAGTGGTTCAAGATGCGGCCATCAGTAGCCACATTGGTGTGCAGAGTTGTGGTTGTTTTGGATGTCTTGGAGCCTAAAGAACCTGTCAATTCAGGACGCTACTAGACAACACTGGCAAGGCTGAAAGTCCGAATTTTCAGTCAGGCCAGAGAAGAAGACAAATTTCCACTTGTAACACGATGTAGATGTAGATGCCGTCAAGCCCCACGACATTTTCGCAGCTATGGAACTTATTACCAAATTTGGCTGGACTGTCCTACCACATCCACCCTACTTACCTGGTTTAGCACCTTTAGTTTTCTGTCTCTTTGGGCCTATATAAAATGAACTATGTAACCAACATTTTCTGGATTCTGATGCTGCCGTCAAAGCAGTAAGACTTTGACTAGCTTCACGTTGTTCAGGAGTTTACGGGTTCGTTGGAAAAAGTAATAAAGAATGGTGATGACTGTGTGCAAAAAAGGCACTATGAAGCAGACGTCTTGCGCTATTTAACTGTCTATCTGTTGTAGTTTCCATGAAAATAATTGAGAGACATAAGTTTCTAAATAATCCTGCTGTTAGAGATGTCGTATTTGTCGTTAAGTAGTCGGAAAAGAACGTATTTCAATTATTTATTCATCCAGAAATAATCTCATAATGATATAGGAAATTGTCGAGACCAGTACGAGACTGTTGTTCGGTAAGTTATTATCGTTGTCATTTGGGTATTACACCGAAGAGCAGATTGTCCTGAAAGAAATTTGTTCTGATGCATTGTCTACGTAATTTGTAGCATGTTCTATGTAACACTGAGTTCCTTAACAGCTTACAATCGGTTCACGATATGGAAATAAGGATTTTTGGCTAGTGATAATAGAGAAAAGGCTATCTATGTTGCATGTAAATAAATTACACAAAACTGCAACCAGTCACTTTTTTGAATAAAACATAAAAACATAATTATTAAAAAAAGTGACTGGTTGCAATTTTGTATAACTTATTTACATTCAATATATAGTCACGGTTCTAAAATATCCGTAATGAATAAGCATGATCTATCTACGTTGTTACACGCCAAAATTCATGAATTTTTTTTCTACCGAAATGATGAAGCAGTTACGTTTGATTCATATAAAGCTGTGTTCCACAACTTTATTTTGTTTTCTGTATTGTTGTTTCATCTCATTTCATCCCATATGGGGTGGGGGTGAGTTGCCAATGCTACAATATCCCGCTCTTCAGCCTAGAGCAGTTACAGAAAATAAATGAAGACATGCCAGATGATATTTGTGAATGGAAATTTTTAAAACAGAATGCAGAGACGATTACAAATAAACTGTGTGGTTTTCGTCGTCTAAAGTTTAAAAAGCAAATAAAAATTCCGACAGGTAAAGATAAAAAGACAAAACAGACAGTTAAAAACTGGAAAAAAGAACCCTGACGACATTCGTTAAAAAGAAGCACTGCACTTTCACTAAAAAGTTGAAGACCCTGCTTTCAGTGAAAGAGTTGTAGGGAGATTAAGCGTTGCGATGATTATGGGTGTAAATTTATAAGCCGTTGTTTGTGTCCATAGAAAGAGGGTAACTGGAAAGGTGGGTATTGGGAAAGTTGAAAAAGAAGGATGAGCAGGTGAGCGGGAAGGGTGTGGGTGAGGAAGGGATAGAAAGAGATGGAGTGAAACGGAGAGGGAGCCCTGGTGTGGAGTGGGAATAGGTAGGGAAAGCTATAGCTTGTAAGATGGATAAATATCGGAGCTGATTTCACTGCGTGGGAGAGGGAGTTAGTTGAGCTTGCGTTAGGACAGGATATGGAGCGTGTGTAGGTGTAGAGATAATGGGATGTGTTTATGAAGGTAAATGTCGTGTGACTGGGGCATCCCGTCGGATAAACCGTTCGCCGTGTGCAAGTCTTTCGATGTGACGCCACTTCGGCTACTTGCGCGTCGATGGGGATGAAATGATGATGATTAGGACAACACAACACCCAGTCCCCGAGCGGAGAAAATCTCCGACCCAGCCGGGAATCGAACCTGGGCCCTTAGGATTGACATTCTGTCGCGCTGACCACTCGGCTACTGGGGGCGGACGT
The DNA here is from genome assembly GCF_021461385.2 of Schistocerca piceifrons. NCBI lineage: Eukaryota > Metazoa > Arthropoda > Insecta > Orthoptera > Acrididae > Schistocerca > Schistocerca piceifrons. The sequence goes on from NC_060139.1 coordinate 655,133,588, forward strand.
TTATAAAAGTGTGGCAGCATAGCAGATTTGGTGAGCTGCGGAGAAACAATGGAGTTATTAGAATCTAGTTTCTGGGTATTATTAGAGATGTGAAGCGGTTCAGTGTGGCTGAGGAGAGTTGGGAATTTGATAAGATGGTACACGATCAACGTGGAGAAGGTAGACAGATGTGGAAAGCGAGTCGAAGTGCATGGTGTTCGAAGATTTGGAGGGGCTTATAGAACTTTGGTGGGGCAGATATCAATGCAACATGTGCATAGGAGGAGATCAGTTGGATCAAGATTTTGTAGGTGTGGAAGGTAGTGGAAGGGTGTAGTCCTCAAGGTCGGTCAATTAGTATTTTTAGTCTACTGTGGGCTTCCTGTTGGTTGGTTAGTAAGCGAGATTTTCATGTTAGTCGTCTGTCGATGGTTAGTCCAAGACATTTCAGTGTATTAGGTCACTGAATGGGACGGTCATAAATGGTAAGACAAAAGTCTTAAGGACAGAAGGTGTACAGGTAGTGTGACGTATAATTATTGCGTGGGTTTTGGAGGGATTGATCTTGAGGAGCCATTGCTTACAGCAGGAGGTAAACTGACTGAGTCGTTATGATTTCTGGAGTGTAGGTTAGAAGGCGAGGTAAGCGGGGTCATCAGCATATTGAAGGAGGTGGACTGGTAGGGTTGATTTTGGCATATCAGCAGTGTAGAGGAGATAAAGGAGACGAGAGAGGATGGGGCCTTGGGACAGTCCTGCAGTGGTATGGATGGTATGAGAGTTGGTACTGTTAATAGAGACAAAGGGTAGACGATTAGATAGGAAGGAGGCAATAAGGTGGACATAATTAACTGGAAGTGCATATCCGTGGAGTTTGCAAAAGGAGACCAGAATGGCGTACACATCACAGGCTTTCTCTATGTTGATTCACAACTTTGATAAATGACATTTTTATACACCGCCTGAAAGCTGTTCTATATATTTATTTTGCTGGAGCCAGTTTCGATTATTTAATCTCTATTTCACAGGCCTGGACATAATACAACATGATAAGAGCTTCAGCTATTTCGTCATCTTCTGGCAGACACAGACGTACAGCCTCTGTCGACAAAATTCGATCCTGAACCAGACAGGCCACGACATGCCTGAAGAAGTTCGCAAGTGGCGGTGTTGTAAGTGTGCTTCTCATGCGTAAACAGCACATTGTAGAGTGAAGGTGTTGTGCGCATGATCGAAATCCAAAACGGATCAACGATCTAGTGTGCTATTCTGTTTGGAAAATCATCGAAAGAGTCTCATGAAATGCTGACGGCAGTTTATGAAGAACGTGCTTTCACCCTGAAGTGTGTTTATTTGAGTGCTTTAAAGGATTCCGAGAAAGGCGAGATACCGTGGAAGAAGTTCACAGAACTGCCCGCCCAGCAATTGCACTCACTCCAGACAAAATACAGAAAGTGAAGGAACTTTTGTCCCAGGATCGTCGAGTGGCGGCGCGAATAGTGACCAAGGATTTGCGTGTACAGAAGCTTTGCTCCCGATTCATGCCTCACACTTTGACACAGGAACAAATGCAGCTTGCTTGCCGCCTGTGGAGACCTAATCGAAATGTCCTGAAAATCATCGTCACCGGCGACGAGAGCTGGTGCCTGACGTAAGACACCGAAGGCAAGTGTTCATGTATGGAGTGGTGGGATCTAGGGTCGCTGAAGAGCAAGAAGGTGCACAGTAAGAGGTCTTGCGTCAAGACGATGCTAATGATGTTTTTCGACTCTGAGAGTCTCATTCGTAAAGAATTTTCGCCTGAGGGAAATGAAATAAGTGCCGCTACGTTTGTACAAATATTGAAATATCTGTCGCAATGGCTTAAACGGATAAGTACCCAATACGCCAAACAAGGCGACTAGACTCGGCTCCACGAGAATGGCCAGCCACACACTGCCTTTTTGGTTCAGACGTGCCTAGCCAACTGGGAAGCTGTGTCACTCAGTCACAGATCCTACTGACCAAACTAGTCTCCACTGGACATTTTCTTGTTCCCCAAATTGACATCAACACTGAAGCTCCAGAGGTTTTCAGATATCCCAAGTAATTTTATGGCCCAACTGAAGGCTATCTTTAAAGACAGCTAAACCAGGAGTTTCCATGAGCTGTACAGCTGTTTCCAGAAGGGCATTACCATGGACAGGGATTACTTCGATGGACAGTGACTGCTGTTTTAGGCAGTCAATCAATTCATTAGCAATACAGACACATTCACCGAACTTTGTGAAGAGAGATTGTGATTCATAAGAGAACGCTCCTCTTATGAATTATGTTCACGTCAGCCAGATGATGACGATACAATCTAAGCTAGTTACAGCAAAATAAAGTAATATAGCAGCTTTTTGGAGATATATATATATATATATATATATATAAATAACGTTTGTTTCAAATGAAATGATATTTTTTGATTATTGGCTTTTGCAGTTGATGACAAGCGGAACGGAGTGGTCTAACACAAGTCAATGTCCACTCGCAGTGGAGCTATCCACACAAATATCTGCTGCCACCCTGAAGAGTTGTATCAGCAGCCTGGTTGGAAGACCTCCATCAAGAAGTGAGAATATAAAGATTTCAAGCGCAGACAAGTCTATGAAGGGGGTTATGTGTGGAGTTGAAAGTAAAAACGGGCGGTAAGGAAGGGCAGAGGGTGACTTCCGGTGCCAGCACACACTGTACTCAATTCGGATAACATCAAGGGCGCCATGGAGCTTAAAGTCCCCATCTGATGGACGGAACCCTCTCTGCAGTATCATAACCTTCAGTCCAAAAGGCACTGCTGAGAAATTCAGTACGTGGCTCAGGACTGACCGCATCACCTGGTGATCTCTCCCTTTCTTGCCAGCAAATATATGCGTTGACAATTTTTTCCACAAACAGAATTCGGGCTGGCCAGCACATTAAAGTGTGTCCATAGGAATCGACTGATGCTTAAATGAAGACTTTTCAATTAGAATTACATAGTACTTTAGTCGAGCGAACTATTCTGAGTGATTAGTATTTACTCGTCAGAAGCACATCTACAACCATATCTGTATTCTGTAAGCAACTATATATAAATCCGTAAGAGTACGAGGGGGTGGAGATCTCTCCTGAACAGCACGTTGTAAGGCATCCCATACATGCTCAGTAATGTTCGTGTCTGGGGAGTTTGGTGGCCAATGGAAATGCTTAAACTCAGAAGAGTCTTCCTGGAACCACTCTTTAGCAGTTCTGGACGTGTGGGGTGTCGCATGGTCCTGCTGGAGTTGCCCATGTCCGTCGGAATGCACAATGGGCATGAATGGATGCGGGTGATCAGATAGGATGCTTACGTACGTCTCACCTCTCAGTGTCGTATCTAGACATATCAGGGGTTTCACATCACTCCAGCTGCACACTCCCGACACAACTACAGAGCCTCCACCACTTTGAACAGTCCCCTGCTGACATGCAGGGTCCATGGATTCATGAGGTGTCTCCATACCCGTACACGTCGATCCGCTCGATACAATTTGGAACGAGACTCGTCCGACCAGGCAATGTGTTTTCAGTCACCAACAGTCCAATGTCGGTGTTGACGAGGCTAGGCGAGGCGTAAAGCTTTGTGTCGTGCAGTCATTAAGGGTACATGAGTGGGCCTCCGGCTCCGAAACCCATGTAGACGACGTTTCGTTGAATGGTTTGCACGCTGACGCTTGTTGGTGGCCCTTCATGGAAATCTGCAGTAATTTGCAGAAGGGTTGCACTTCTGTCACGTTGAACGATTCTCTTCAGTCGTCGTCCGTACCGTTCTGGCAGGATCTTTTTCCGGCCACAGCAATATCGGAGATTTTATGTTTTACCGGATTCCTGATGTTCACGATACACTCATGAAATGGTCGTACGGAAAAATCCTCACTTCATCGCTACCTCGGAGATGCTGTGTCCCATCGCTCGTGCGCCGACTGTAACGCCACGTTCACACTCACTTAAATCTTGATAACCTGCCATTGTAACAAAAGTATCCGATCTAATAACTGTGCCAGACACTTGTTATCTTATATAGACGTTTCCGACCGCAGCGGCGTACTCTGCCTGTTTATATAGCTCTGTATTTGAATACGCATGCCTATACCAGTTTCTTTGGCGCTTTAGTGTATGTTGGACGGACTAATATGTTTCTACATTCCTTTTGATAGTGAGCTAGAAACAGGGGCGCTCTCCTGCGACCTTTGTTTCAAACACTGCCTGACAAGAAAAAATGATGCACCCAGAAGGCGTGATCGGATGTCAGTAAACGCCATCGATTAGCGTTGCATTTCTCTGCAACAAGTAGAACGGCTACCAGAAAGCATTGGTTTTGTTCGTGTTTAGTTCTATTACCAAGCCTGAAAGGGTATATAAGGGGCTAAAACAGCGTGGGATGTTGAGTGGTCACTGTAAAGGGTACTTGTACGAGACAGCGTTAGCAGCTCCTGACAGTCTGAAAGTGGGCGCCATTGTGCGTCTCTATGTGACAGGCTGATGGAATCTTGCAAATCCATATTTGTGAGGCATTTAAATGTGACAGTGGCCCAATGGTGGGTGCATAGGAACGTGACAGCAGGCATACTCGTCGAGGTTCCGGTCGACCACGGCTGACCACCACACAAGGGCGTACTGCCATATTGTGCACCAGGCGCATCGTAACCCTTTCACATCTGTGCCTTTCACCCAAGAACAGGTAAGGGGCTCCCTGTAACATTCTGTGTCGTCACGCAGCAGTGGTCGGAGACGAGCAGCAGCTGGACTGGGGAATTACCGTCCTATGCTTAGGCTCTGTTAACGACATAGCACAAACGTTTGTGTTTTGAGCAGTGCTGTCACTGTGAGGCATGGACTACTGATGAATGATGTCGCATTGTGTTAAGCGATAAATCACGTTGTCTGCACTATCCGGGATGACCGTTGTCGGCGAGTGTAGCTGTGACCTTGGGATAGATCCCATTCTTCCAATGTTTTCGAGAGACGCAACAGTGTTACCTCTGGCATCATGGTGTGGGAGACCATCGGGTATGACTTCAGGTCACTCCAGGTAGTGACTGAGGGCACTCTGATGGCACAACGGTACATCACGGACATCGTTCATCCTCATCCGTTACCCCTCGTGCAACAGTGGCATCGCGCAGTTTCTTCAGCAGGATAATGCTCGTCCACACGGAGCATGTGTGTCTGTCAATTCTCTGCATGAGTTTGAGGTGCTCTCCTGATCAGAATGATCCAGATCTGTCCCTCGTAGATGACATGTGGAAACAGCTCTTATGTCATTCCCAACCCAGTGCCACTATGCAGGATATCAAGGATCATTTGCAACAGTTGAGGACCAGCTTTTCTCAGGAGTGGACAGAAAAGCAGTCATCATTCCAAAAACTGTTTTGAACACCACAGAGCTTTTCCAGACACTGTCGTGTTGGACGTGGTATGCTGTTGCCTTCGTCCGACCAAGATATTTACTGGAGGAACTAAATTTAACGGGGACCTCGAACCAACGCGAAACCCGGCATTTTTCACGTCAACAAACACTGTCAGAAACGAAAGAAGTGATTAGTGACAGGTACACTACTGGCCATTAAAATTGCTACACCACGAAGATGACGTGCTACAGATGCGAAATTTAACCGACAGCAAGAAGATGCTGTGATATGCAAATGATTAGCTTTTCAGAGCATTCACACAATGTTGGCGCCGGTGGTGACATCTACGACGTGGTGAAATGAGGAAAGTTTCCAACCGATTTCTCATGCACAAACAGCAGTTGATCTGCGTTGCCTGGTCAAACATTGTTGTGATGCCTCGTGTAAGGAGGAGAACTGCGTACCATCACGTTTCCGACTTTGATAAAGGTCGGATTGTAGCCTATCGCGATTTCGGTTTATCGTATCGCGACGTTGCTGCCCGTGTTGGTCGAGATCCAATGACTGTTAGCAGAATATGGAATCGGTGGCTTCAGGAGGGTAATACGGAAAGCCGTGCTGGATCCCAACGGCCTCGTATCACTAGCAGTCGAGATGACAGGCATCTTATCCGCATGGCTGTAACGGATCGTGCAACCACGTCTCGATCCCTGAGTCAACAGATGGGGACGTTTGCAAGACAACAACCATCTGCACGAACAGTTCGACGACGTTTGCAGCAGCACGGACTATCAGCTCGGAGACTATGGCTGCGGTTACCCTTGACGCTGCATCACAGACAAGAGCGCCTGCGATGGTGTACTCAACGATGGACGTGGGTGCACGAATGGCAAAACGTCATTTTTTCGGATGAATCCAGGTTCTGTTTACAGCATCATGATGGTCGTATCCGTGTTTGGCGACATCGCGGTGAACGCACATTGGAAGCGTGTATTCGTCATCACCATACTGGCGTATCACCCAGCTTGATGGTATGGGGTGCCATTGGTTACACGTCTCGGTCACCTCTAGTTCGCATTGACGGCACTTTGAACAGTGGACGTTACATTTCAGATGTGTTAAGACCCGTGGCTCTACCCTTCATTCGATCCCTGCGAAACCCTACATTTCAGCAGGATAATGCACGACCGCATGTTGCAGGTCCTGTACGGGTCTTTCTGGACACAAAAAATGTTCGACTGCTGCCCTGGCCAGCACATTCTCCAGATCTCTCACAAATTGAAAATGTCTGGTCAATGGTGGCCGAGCAACTGGCTCGTCACAATACGGCAGTCACTACTCTTGATGAACTGTGGTAACGTGTTGAAGCTGCATAGGCAGCTGTACCTGTACACGCCATCCAATCTCTGTTTGACTCAATGACCAGGCGTATCAAGGCTGTTATTGCGGCCAGAGGTGGTTGTTCTGGGTACTGATTTCTCAGGATCTATGCACCCAAATTGCGTGAAAATGTAATCACATGTCAGTTCTAGTATAATATATTTGTCCAATGAATATCAGTTTCTCATCTGCATTTCTTCTTGGTGTAGCAATTTTAATGGCAGGTAGTGTAAAAATACTAGGATTGATCAAATATCGAATCCGAGACCTTTTGATTTACCACTGAGGCACCGAGCCACACCAAAACAGGATACAACGGCTTTATGATACCCTTTCCAAACAAATCATGGCTTGTATCCAGACCAGAGGGGGTACACAACGTCATTTTTATCACTGGGCTCATGTTGCCAAGTTCTTTGTAAATTTGATTCATTTTGTAATCACCGAATTAATATTACATACCCTCTTCATTTCGTTTCCTCCTCCAGTTTTGTCTGCTTCATTTTTGGTTCAAAATGGTTCAAATGGCTCTGAGCACTGTGGGACTTAAGTTCTGAGGTCATCAGTCCCCTAGAACTTAGAACTACTTAAACATAACTAACCTAAGGACAGCACATACATCCATGCCCGAGGCAGGATTCGAACCTGCGACCGTAGCGGTCGCGCGGTTCCAGACTGAAGCGCGTAGAACCACTCGGCCATACCGGCCGACTTCATTTTTGGTTTTGGTCAGCAGTGTATCATGCGCACCCGTGCCAATCAGGGTGAGAACCACCAAAATTTGTGTAGAACTTCATGTGTTTGAGATAACTTGTATTGTATGTTTCGAGATGGACGCACTCAAGCCGCTACTACAAGGGATTTAATGAGGTAGCAGCTTGCTTACTGCATTCGCATTTCTGGAATGCTCATGTACTTCGGCGCTATGCAAAATTGAGCTTGTTTTTCGCGTTACATTTCCATTGCAGCTGTTGCGTGGAACTTTATCCTTTTACCGTCATTCGATTTCACCGGAGCATATGATAGCCAGGACCCGATGCTAGTTCAGTCATCTATGGATGCAAGTTGTTGTGATCAGAGACAACTACAATCGTCCGGCCACAACTAATGGTTCTTTGAGTGTTCTGGGAGATGGTTCATTTTTAATTAAATCCAATGAAATATTAGTTCACTTTATTACATTAATGAATAAAAGATTTACTTAACTCAGACATGCTTCTTTGCCACAGGAGTACTGGATAATTCACAGCTGTTATGGACTAGCAAAGTATCTCTTGGTGCAGTAATTATCGAACTGTTTTCTTGAAAAACAATGTTCAGCATTAACAACAGTAACTCGGAAATTGGTACTAAACAATGATGTTGACTGCTATAGCTGAACTCTCGAAATGGGGAGAGCTACTGCCTGCTCGACACTCTATTGACCTCAACTTAGTGCGTTGCTATACTGAAAGGGAGGGCGCGTCTACTGGAGTGTCTCTAATTGATTGTTGCGGACTGCGAAATGTGTGGTATCCATTCTCGTTGTCGACTCTGGTGTAGAACCAAGTGCTCCGGACGATATCATAGAAGTGACTTGTAATCACTTTCTCTCTTTTAAAATCGCCATATGCAACGTTATAATATTGTTTTGAATTTTCTTTGTTTGACAATGTGAGACTGAGACGTTAAAAGTGTTAGATTTGCTGCATTGCATACATTCACGAGGTATAATTCATTCTGTAGTCTAACTCTGATGATTATAATATTTCTTCAGTACTTTCGGCTTCTATGAATTTACTACTTTGCTAACTTGCCTTTGTCTATGATTCCAACATCAAGTCTACAAGACACGGCTTAATACACGATGAATGGCCATTATTCAATGTTTGTCGTTAGTATTCAGATCTAAATTATACGGACTCGCTTCGGCTTTGGTTGTGTTTGTGGGAACTCTTCCGTCTACTTACTATTCCAGTGAGAATGCGTTTCCAAGGGTTGAGTTCAATATATTGAGGGCAAAACTAGGTTCATAACTACTCAAGAACGCACAGGTTTAAAGCCTACAAGAAGTGACAGGCTTTCGACCTCTAGAGATTTTTTTTGAGGTGGGCTCTTTCTTGTAGCCTCGCTCTCTCCACTTTTAAGAGTCTGCCAGTGAAAGCATGCCGACGTGTGCAGCTCATCTTTGACTCTTCTCTATCTGTGCCATTAATCCAACTAGGTAGGTAATAGTATCATTCCGTCGAACAATACGGAAGAAATGGGCGTACAGCAAGTTTTGGAAATAGTTCTTTTCGGGCATGGATTACAGTTCCTTGGGATATTTTCCACTGAATATACGCTGGCATTTGACTTCCCCAAAGATAAATTTGTGTGGCCGTTTCTCATCAAAGTGCTTCATGGAGATACCCTTACACACTTGACGAGTGTGACTGATTTCAGTGACTAGTCACCGACCACCGGATAAAACTATGTGCGATTTCTTCATCTAATTACGCTCATAACAAGTCAGTTATTTATGTTGAGAGTCAGCCTCCAATTTTTATATTAGGGTCTGGCCATGTTTGGAGTTCGCATAAAATTTCGTAATCCTCCATCTACACACCTGTGTAGACTGCTAATAGGCTCAGAAATCCTTAGGTGTTGTCAAGGAGGTTATGTGCTGTATACACAAAGGGGAACAGCAGCGGGCCTATGACAGACCAGGGTCATACTTTCGGTTCCGAAGATACTTCATCATTAAGTACGAAGTGCTTTCTGTTTCTTAACATGCTTCAAAGTTCTTTTCGATCGCAGTTCGTCAGTGAGGGAACTATGAGCATGTCGGAGCAGAATAAACCAATAGTCAATAGAGCAATTTCTCTGTCTATAAAACTGTTGCCTCAAGTAGGCTGTTCTGTAAAGTGAAACGGCAATTTTATTATGCAGCAACAGCAAAAAATGTGTTCAGATAATGCGAGAACTCAAATCTCCGTTGTTATCACGTGTGTTCACTGTACTGCTGGTGTGTGACTCAAGCCAAAACTGAGAATACGCGAAATAATGAGAATATTGAGCATTCCACGTGAGAGATAGTGCTTCAGTGGATGGACATATTTAGCTAGTTTCTATATTTTACGAATGGCTCCTTAAGTTGTGAAGAAAAGCTATATAAATTATTTTTGTGCGTGCTCTCCTCACAACATTCTGAAAATCGTTCAAATAATGTGAGAAGCAAAGTACCGAGTCGTTGTAATTAAATTAAGGTACTCGCAGAGCTACAGTTAATGTAGAATCGATGTACGCATGAAAAATTAGCTCCAATTTTCTCCACTAGCCGGACATCTGTCGTTGTGAATACAAGAAAGACATACATTTAAGTCCCCATATACACTGAAGCAAGAAAGAAACTGTTATAGACATGCTTATTCAAATACAGAGATATGTAAACAGGCAGAATACGACGCTGCGGTCAGCAACCCTTATATAGGACAACATGTGTCTGACGCAGTTCTTGGATCGATTACTGCTGCTACACTGGCAGGTTATCAACATTTAAGTGAGTTTCAACGTGGTGCTACAGTCGGAGCACGAGCGATGGGACACAGCATCTCCGAGGTAGCGATGAAGTGGAGATTTTCGCGTACGACCATTTCACGAGTGTACCGTGAACATCAGAAATCCGGTAAAACATCAAGTCTTCGACATCGCTGCGGCCGGAAAAGATCATGCAAGAACGGGACCAACGACGACTGAAGAGAATCGTTCAACGTAACAGAAGTGCAACCCTTCCGCAAATTACTGCAGATTTCAGTGCTGGGCCATAAACAAGTGTCAGCGTGGAAACCATTCAACGAAAGATCATCGATAAGGGGTTTCGGAAGGCCCACTCATGTGCCCTTGATGACTGGAAACGCTGCCTGGTCGGACGAGTCTCGTTTCAAATTGTATCGCGCAGATGGACGTGTAAGGGTATAGAGGCAACCTCATGAAACCATGGACCATGCATGTCAAGAGGGGATTGTTGATGGTGTGGGTCGTGTGAATTTGGAGTGATTGGGACCCCTGATACGTCTAGATACGACGTAGGCATCCTGTCTGATCACCTGCATCCTTTAATGTCCATTGTGCACTCCGACGGACTTAGGCAATTCCAGCAGTTCCAGCAGGACGATGCGACACTCTACACATCCAGAATTGCTACAGAGTGGATCCAGGAACACTCTTCTGAGGTAAATACTTCTGCTGGTGACCAAACTCCCCAGACATGAACATTACTAAGCATGTCTGGGGTGCCTTGCAACGTGCTGTTCAGAAGAGATCTCCACCCCTTAGTACTGCTACGGATTTATGGACAGCCCAGCAAGATTTATGGTGTCAGTTCCCTCCAGCACTACTTCAGACATTAGTCGAGTCCATGCCACATCGTGTTGCGGCACTTCTGCGTGCTTCGCGAAGGACCTACACGATATTAGGCAGGTGTTCCAGTTTCTTTGGCTCTTCAATGTGTAGTGGATTAGGAACGGGACGTGGACAGAAAAGGTCAAACAAGTGAGAAAGGCAAAATGTTGATTTTACTGTTAACCGCTACTTACTCATTTCGTTCAGTTTGAGCACCGGAGAAGCCGATAAGATGTTGCACACTGCCAGATTTGCACGTGTTCAAAACTAGACCTAATTTTTTTTCCAGCGTAAATCGGTTCAGCATTCATACATTAGCATATCTACCAAGTTTCACTCTCATGCGATAATTACAGCCCGCACTGGACCTTATGAGTAGCTGCACTTTAATTATAACCACGCGGTACATGGGAGATCCGCTGTTGTGGGGAACTTTGTCTGTAGTCCTTCGTTTGACTGTCACACTTGTCTGTTTAGAGCGAAACGCTTGAATCGCAGCAGGACGAAGGATGGGTAGCTGCGGAGGAGCGCGGTTTCCGGCGTGTCGTGGCGTGGCGTGGCCGTGAGCGCGGGGGCTTGTCGGCTCGCTTCCGCCTGCGTGCCGCGGAATGTCGCACGCCAGAGGATGTCTGACTCACCTGCTGCCGGAGACTCGGCAGCGAGTCACGGGGTCTTCTGCATGACAGGGTCTAAATAAAGAGAGAATTCAAATGTAGTTGCAGCAGCAGGAATGGTTGTATTCATCTGCGAATCACTTTTACAGCCCTGTTACGTAGCTAAACATTCACGGACATAAACTAATATTTTTCTTATTAAGCTTGTCATTGGTGTAATGTTTTAAATTTCTGACACGTGACCTGCATTTAATATTTCTCATACTGTCTGTTTTCCTTTAATGAATAATATTCCGGTTTGTAATAGTCACTCGCAGAACGGGAACTGTTTTTATTGTTCCTTAAAGGAATAAGGCTGAACACACTAGACGAATGCTGTAGTTTTGGAGGGGTATTGTTGGAGCACTGCATGCAAGAAGGAGTCGGAAGAAGGTACGCTTGTAACGAAAGAGAGGTTCTGCTTGCACTAGCAGTTAGCCGTCCTATAACTTGGCGTGTACAGTATCTTCACTGGGTACACCAAACTCTTCTTTGGTCTGCTGTGGGGGTCCAGCCAGATGGAGGTTGACAAACGGATGGTCCAATACGATATGTCGAAACCTACCCTGAAATTTGTCACGCAGAAAGAATACACAGAAAGAAATGCAGTGTCAAAATTCTAGTTAGTAAGGCACACTGCAAGTATTTTCTAAAAAATGTTACAGTTACTTTTTGCGCACGAAGAGCCACTTAATAGCTGCAGTTTCTGCAGCCCTTCGTGTCCAGCGCAGGAATTGGCGAATAGGCAGACGAAGCCGTGACAAGAGAACGTAGCGCCGCATAGTGCGACGTCCAAAGTGAATTTTAAGCGCTTAGACAATACCAGAAATGTCTCAAATCATAAATTTTTTGAATAACTTGCAGTTCATATCGACAGCTAAACTGTAGCTGAGATGTAATTGTTACGCAAGTGACTAGCAGAAGAAAGAAAACCTATGCAGTGTGTGATACTACTTTACAGACAACTTCCATTATTTGGAATATAATTTGTTGACTTCCTGTAGCACAGTTCTTATGATGATTTAGGAAAGATGTATACTTTACTAACAATGAAAGAGTCCCTTGTCTGTTCCTTGCAATCGTCGCAAAAATGCGAAGAATCTGTTGGATGATGAAAACAAACATTTTTCTTGCACCAGGCGCACCTGATAAAAGAACTAGTGCATTCATTCAGACATCTTACAATAATTACTGGAGAGGAGTAAGAAATAGTTGTGGCGTTGTCCTGCATATTATGCTGTGTACCAGGCATATTTGAACCAATTCGTAAATGTGGTGTGCAATGCTGAAATGACTCTGATTTAGCAAAATGTTCCACTGATAATCCTAAAGTGACAAAAAACAAAAAGCTGTCGGAAATCATATAGTCTGACAATTATCTGAAAAATGTCTATAACTGTTGCTTTTTTTTTTCAAAATTGTCGATATGGTGAATCACACTACTAGTTCTGCGTGGAAACCCAACTAGACGGTGTTATGCCTCAACTGATCAAGTGCAATTTGGTCCTTTTTTTACATTTTTGCACCCAGTCATGCACAAAAAATTGTTTGACACCAATATGGTCGGTTTTTCGACAGGAAATTAATTTGAACCAAGCGCCAAACACTCTACCTAAATTATTAAACAGGGTGAGCGAAAAGGACTTACAACTTTGGAATGACACAACAGTTTATTGACATACCTTACATAATCGGCAGATGTGTCATTTTGTAGCAAATAACTACAAGTTTCACATAAAAGCGTGTCATTTCGGTTCGTTGTGACTACCATTTCTGATGCGGCAAACATCTCACCGGTGATGAATTTCTTCCCATATTCGTTGCAGCAAATCGGGCGTAACTTGTGCAACGGCAACGTAGTTTCGATTTTTCAGGTCGACAAAATTGTTTGGTAGGGGTTAATAGATCCCTTATTTTGATCAAGTTGTGCCACAAATTTCTTATCTTCCCAGTTCTATACTATACTTCCTCATTAGTTACTTTATCGTCCAATCTAAACTTCAACATGTTTCTATAGCACCACATTTCGAAAGCTTCTATTCTCTTTTTGTCTAAACTGTTTATCTTCCATATATCACTTCCACACATAGCTACACTCCATACAAATACCTTCAGAAAAGACTTCATAACACTTAAAACTATATTCGATGTTAACAAATTTCTCTTCTTCAGAAATGCTTTTGTTGCCATTGCCAATCTACATTTTATATCCTCTTTACTTGGGTCATCATGATTTATTTTTCTACCCAAATAGCGAAATTCTACTAATTTAAGTATCTCATTTCCTAATCCAATTCCCTCAGCCTCACCTGATTTAATTCGACTACGTTCCATTATCCTCGTTTTGCTTTTGTTGATGTTAATCTTATATCCTTCTTTCAAGACACTATCCATTCCATTCAACTGCTCTTCCAAGTCCTTTGCTGTCTCTGACAGAATTAAATCATCATCGGTAAACCTCGAAGTTTTTATTTCTTCTCCCTCGACTTTAATTCCTACTCCAAATTTTTCTTTTGTTTCCTTTACTACTTGTTCAATATACAGATTGAATAACGTCGGGGATAGGGTACAATCCCGTCTCACTCACTGAGCCACTGCTTCCCTTTCATGCCGCTCAACTCTTATCACTGCCATCAACTTTCTGCACAAGTTCCAAATAACCTTCCACTCCCGGTACTTTATGTTTTGGTTGGCAGGAGAGCCAACACCGTGTTACTAGAGAAGGCCGAAAGGCACGCGTTTTAGCTCACGCAGGCTGGCGTGAGGTCTGGAACAGGACAAGGATTTTAGAATTTAGAAAAACGGACGTAGCTGGTGGAATACTTAACTTTAATCCGTTAATGAAGAACGTCGGTCTGGACGGTAAATTATTCAAAATATCAATAGTAACTGATAATGGCGCCTTGCTAGGTCGTAGCAAATGACGTAGCTGAAGGCTATGCTAAAGTATCGTCTCGGCAAATGAGAGCGTATTTTGTCAGTGAACCATCGCTAGCAAAGTCGGTTGTACAACTGGGGCGAGTGCTAGGAAGTCTCTCTAGACCTGCCGTGTGGCGGCGCTCGGTCTGCAATCACTGATAGTGGCGACACGCGGGTCCGACGTATACTAATGGACCGCGGCCGATTTAAAGGCTACCACCTAGCAAGTGTGGTGTCTGGCGGTGACACCACACTTTACCCTTGCTATCTTCAGAATTTCAAAGACAGTATTCCAGTCAACGTTGTCAAAAGCTCTATCTAAGTCTACAAATGCTATAAATGTATGGTTGCCTTTCCTTAATATATCTTCTAAGATAAGTCGTTGGGTCAGTATTGCCTCGCGTGTTCCAACATTTCTGCGGAATCCAAACTGTTCTTCCGCAAGGTCGGCTTCTATCAGTACCTGTATAGAATTCGTGTTAGTATTTTACAACCATGGCAACTGATAGTTCGGTACCTTTAACACCTGTCAGCAACTGATTTCTTTGGGGTTGGAATTACTACATTCTTTTTGAAGTCTGATGGTATTTCGCCTGTCTCATACATCTTGCACACCAGATGGAAGAATTTTGTCGTGGCTGGCGCTCTCAAGGTTTTCAGTAGTTCTCACATAATGTTGTCTAACCCCGGAACGTTATTTCGAATTAGATCTTTCAGAGCTCTGTCAAACTCGTCTCTTAGTGTCGTATTTCCTATCTCATCTTCGTCTACGTCCACTTCCCACTCTACAACATTGTTTTCAGGTTCAACTCCTTTGTACAGACCCTCCATATACTCCTTCCACCTTTCAGCTTACCGTTCTTTGCTTAGAACTGGTTTTCCATTCGAGTTCTTAACGTTCATACAGCTGCTTCTCTTTTCTCCGAAATCCCCTATAATTTTCCTGTTGACGGCATCGGTCCTTCTCGTAGTGAAATAAGCTTCTGAATCCTTGCATTTCTCCTCTAACCATTGCTACTTAGCCCTTTTGCTCTTCCTGTCCTCATTTCTTAAACGTATGTATTGCCTTTCGCCTGCTTCATTTGCTGTATTTTTAAATTTCCTCCTTTCATCATTTAAATTCAATATCTCTAACGCTATCGAAGGATTTCCACTAGGCCTTGTCTTTTCACCTATTTGATCCTCTGCTACCTTCACTATTTCATATCTTAAAGCTACCCAATCATCTTATACTGAATTCCTTTCCCCTGTTCTAGACATCCGTTGCCTAATTCTCTCTCTGAAATTCTCAACAACCTCTGGTTCTTTCAGCTTATTCAAGTACCATCTGCGTAATTTCCTACGTTTTCCCAATTTTATCGGTTTTAATCTACAGTTCTTAACCAATAAATTGTGGCCAGGGTCCACATCTTCCTCTGGAAATGTCCTAAAATTTAAAATCTGGCTCCTAAATCTCTGCCTAACCATTATATAACCAATCTGAAACCTTCAGGTGTCTCCAGGTCTCTTCCACGTATATTGCCTTCTTTTAGGATTCTTAAACCAAGTTTTAGCGATGATTAAATTATGCTCTGTGCAAAATTCTACCAGGCGGGTTCCTCTTTCATTCCTTTCCCCGAATTCATATTCACGTACTAGTTTCATTCCCTCTATCGAATTCCAGTTACCCACCACCATTAACTATCTGAATAATTTCTTTTATCTCATCATACATTTCTTCAATCTTCATCATCTGCAGAGCTAATTGACATGTAAACTTGTACTACTGTGTTAGGCGTTGACTTATCTATCTTGGTTCATTATATCACGTTCATTATGCTGTTCATAGTAGCTTACTGCATTCCTACTTTCTTATTCATTATTAAACCCACTCTTGCGTTATCCCTACTCGACTTTGTATTTAAAACCCTGTATTCACCTGACCGGAAGTCCTGTTCCTCTTGCCACCGAACTTCACTAATCCCCACTATATCTAACTTAACCCATCCATTTCTCTTTTTAAATTTTCTAACCTACCTCCCCGATTAAGGGATCTGACATTCCACGCTCCGATCCGTAGAACCCCAGTTTTGTTTCTCCTGATAACGACGTCGTCCTGAGTAGTCCCCGCCCGGAGACCCGAATGGGGGAGTATTTTACCTCCGGAATATTGTGCCCAAGAGGGCACAATCGTCATTTAACCATACAGTAAAGTTGCATGCCCTCGGGAAAAAATATGGCTTTAGTTTTCCATTGCTTTTAGCCGTTCGCAGTATCAGCACACCAAGGCCGTTTTGGTTTATGTTACAAGGCCAGATCAGTCAATCATCCAGACTGTTGCCACTGCAACTACTGAAAAGGCTGCTGCCCCTCTTCAGGAACCACAAGTTTGTCTGACCTCTCAACAGATACCCCTCCGTTGTGGTTGCACCTACGGTACGGCTATCTGTATCGCTGAGGCGCGTAAGTTTCGCCACCAGCGGCAAAGTCCATGGTTCATGGGGGGACTAACCTATCCCTGGAAACCTCGGAACCGTTTCTTTGGGTATATAGTGAAATGTGGGAAAGTGGGGAACTGATGGAGGAAAGGTACACACAAATTAGTAGTTCCATACTGAACTTCTCGGGTAAATGCCCCGCCATCGACGCCAGGAGAAACTTACGCCACCTTTATGTCTGCCATAGATCTTGTGGGAAGAAACTCAATACCCAGCGGGAAAGTGAGTTTTATTTCACGAAACCATGTATATCCTGGTGGAATTCTACTCCAAAGCTGTGCCGAAACGAAGATTATTCCTAGCTAAATATAATAGGGAACAGACGCTGGAGCGATTCCTAGAATACAGAAGATTAGATGCGAACAATACAAGATTTAGGAAGAAAACAGAAAGGAAGGTTTGGGAAAACTACAGCTTGAATAAGATATTCAGTATTTTAGAGGTCTGGAAGACAGTTCAATCTCTAAAACATGTTAATGCAGTGAGATCTCCGCTAGTGGACCCTGTGTGGTTAGAAGAATTCGTGACAAGGGTGGCTCGTCTGTCTTGCCCTGAAGTCCTCATAGCTGTTCCACATGGCATTCTCTATTAACTCAATTCACCATGCATGAATTGCAAGCAGCTATGAAAAATTGTACGAATGCGTCTCCAAGAACTGACTATGTTCATTGTGAACCTATCCCTGGGAGTTTTGGAACTGTTTCTTTGGGTATACAGAAAACGTGGGGAAAGGAGAAAGTGATGGAGGAAAGGTATACGGAAATTAGTAGGCCTATACTGCAACCTGGGAAAGATGACACGATTTATTCCTCATGTCTAGCAATTGCCTCGTTCTCTTGTATGAGGACAGCTCTTGAAAGACGTACCAAAGATTGGCCTGAGCTATAGACGAAAACTAAAGAATTACTTACATCATTCCCAGTTTGGGTTCATTAAAGGGTTGAAGAACGATCGACGACATAACAATTCTATGCGCTGACATTCTCTTAGCTTTCGAAGAAAAGAGGGTCTTAATATTAAAATTCCTAGACGTGGCATCAGCTTACGATATTGTGGAAGTCTGTATTTTTTTTAGCAAAACTGAGACTAATTGGACTTCCAGTCAGAAGGATATATAGTGTTAGTACTACCCTAGCTAATAGAACGATATATGGAAGATATCAGAATAATTTATAAGACGTTTGGTCCTATGCAGAGTCTTACCTTATTATACACTCTTTACTCGAGAATCTCGAAGAAACTATGTCTTCCAGTGTTCAAATACCGCAGTATTGCTAATGATGCGTGCTTATATTCAACTATTTTCACGGAGAATTCTCAATTGACAGTCTGTTAGAGGCAGTAATAGAGGTGAACGATAGGTTGCACTCAAACGGCCTTATAATCTCCCCTGAGAAGTCTTCAGTTATAAATTCAGAACGACGTGTGTCACACAGTGGAGTTCACCCTGTCACCCCATTTTAAACCGTCACTCAGATTCTTGTGGATGTGGTTCTATTCCATGCTCAACTGGATTCCTCACATCAAGGTCTCCCAATCATTAACATAATCAAGTCAATAACCAGTAGCTGGTGGGGGTGCCAATCCCCATGTTTTGTCGATCATATATCGGACACTAATTGGGACCAGGATCGAGTATGGTTGTGCTGTGTACGACAATGTTAGCGTAATGATATCCGTGAATCACATATTTCACACTGCAGCTGTACCTGGACATGTTTTGGGGCGATGAAGTCAACTCTTACAAACACGATATTAGTAGAGGCACTGGAAATGCCTCTTCATTTTAGGCGCCAGTGGCTGGCCAGCAAATATATGCTGGAGAGTATAGCCCTAACGACCCATCCAATCAATAAGAAATGTGGAATGGTGTACACTTATCTGGATAATAGGACGTATCAAACTTCACATTTTTAGTAGTTTTCAGACGTTGAAAAGTCTATCCGTAAGTATCACAATAATGAGGAGTCTTCTACGTACGCATACACACATCACAGATCACCGTGTGGTGCACGACTGAGGGTACCTTGTATAGCCTGTATTAGATGCCTTTCCTGATCTAGTCACAAACAGAGCAAGGAAAAAACGACTGCCTATATGCCTCCGTATCTTTGTAATCATTAAGCGGAGTGTACGTTGGCGGCAGTAGAATCGTTCTGCAGTCAGCTTCAAATGCCGTTCTCTAAATTTTCTCAATAGTCTTCCTTTGTATTTACGGCCTTTTCGATCTGCACATCTTCCGCCCTCGTGTTCTACTTGAAGTTTAGTGCGCACACTCGAGCAACCTCAACTTGATAGCTAGCACGTATCTCCGTGAAAAATGGAGCGAATGCAATTCTGATCAAAAGTATCCGGACATCTATTAGGGACATTAATAGGCAGTGTGTTCACCTTTCACCTTTGTGGGGTCTTGAACTCTGCTGGGTACACTTTCAGTGAGATGTCAGAGTGTTTGTGGAGAAATTGACAGGCCATCCTCCCCCAAGAGCAGAAACCAGAGAAGGTAGTGTTCTTGGACACTGATGTCTGGAGTGAACTTGACATTCTAACTCGTCTCAAAAGTGCTCCATTGAGTTAAGGTCGGGATTCTGGGCAGGCGTCCGTGTCAGAAATGTTACTGTCTACAAACCGTTGCCTCACATCTACTGCTTTGACAGGGTGCATTGTTACACTGATACAATCATCGTCTCACTGTTTCTCTGCTATACGTAGTACACAATGCTGTAAAACGTGATCATAATAGTACGTATTTAGCGATTTTTTAAGCGCAATAAGGGGACCACGCCTTTACCACGAAGAACACCCTCATACTGTGACGCCGACTCCTCCGTGCTTCACTGCTGCAACTACACATGATGGTAGGTGAAGTTCTCCAGGAATTCGCCCAATCCAAACCCTTTCATCGGATAGTCATAAGCGCAATAAGGGGACCACGCCTTTACCACGAAGAACACCCTCCTACTGTGACGCCGACTCCTCCGTGCTTCACTGCTGCAACTACACATGATGGTAGGTGAAGTTCTCCAGGAATTCGCCCAATCCAAACCCATTCATCGGATAGTCATAGGTTACAGCGTGGTTCATCACTCCAAATCGCTCGTTTCCAGTTCTCCGTTGTCCAATGGCATCGCTATTTACAGCACCTCCAGCATCCTTCAGCGTGAACTACACACGTGCAACTTATGAGGTGCTGCTCGACCACTGCATCCTGTTCTTTTTATCTCGCTGCGCAAAGTCGTCGTGCTAGCTGGACTTCTGGTAGCATTTTGGAGCCCACTAGTGATTCCATCTGCTGATTTCATTCGATTTTTACAGCCACTCTCCGCGTTATACAGAAAATCAGCTGGCTAACGTCTAGAAGCTTAACAGAATGAACCACGAACGTCCACGGTCCGCATCTCAATTGCTGGTTATTTGACGGCGGTGCTCGCTGATCGTCTGTCGATTGTTTCCGTGGCACCCATATGGCCCGCCCACATGCTGCTCTTATGCAGCTAGGCGTGTTGACGCAGCAGTACAAACAGACAGTTTTATGGCTGCCCCAGATCTCATATACCTCTCGCTGTATGTTCAATATTTGTTTATGCCGACGTACCGAAGGAAAAGTAAAAGGTTCTAGCTAAAGCTGTAACTGAATTCCTAACCAGAGCCTGAGTTAAATCTGTGTTTCTCCATTTCGATACAATGCAGAGGAGAGAACACAACAGAACAACCGTTTACTGCTGGTTCATAAAGCTGTTAAAATAATTCTCGAAGCTACACGGTTGAGACAGTAACACTGTAATGTAAGAAATCCTTTTTTATGTTTGGGAGAGGTGTACGTGAAAAAAGGCAGGAAGTCAAGCTCGTAAACTTAACGTTTTGACGCTAGAAGAACGAAACTACGCATTCCATTCTACCACATCTGCTACCTAAATGAACGATAGTAATTAACAGTCTTGTAATTATCGCATTCGTGACCTGTTTATTAATGTAATTAGACAATTGGAGAGCTAGCCGTTTACTGGCAAAACGCTATATCGGTTCTATTCCCCCACATATATTTCGGAATCGTGAAATGACGTGGAGGCCGACTGCTAATTTTTCGTACAACCTGAATAGGGGCGTTTGTTTTTTCTGATATCTGTTATACACATGTCCGAATGTAAGAACTGTAAACATACCAAAAAGTGTAAAACGCTGCAGGGAATAATATTAGCTGCTAAGACAGAATTCAGGAATCTTATCAGTATTAGAACCGAGAACACATAAATTAAAAGATAAGAGTGTTATGCACTGTGCGGAGAGCTGGATCTATGAATAGCCACGTCAGTTACTGAATTTGGCGTTTAGTTAGAGCCGCGATAAAGGCTGCACTACCAAACAACGCGTTGTTTCTCTTTCTGTCTCTTGGGCACGTAACACAAAGACTCTTGGGAGCTTGGAAGGAGAAGGGCTAAAATTTCCTTTCAGTCGGACTCAATCAGATCTCCCTTGGTTTCTCCAAATCATTTGCGGTAGATGAATGAATAGCTACTGAAAAATAAGGGCGTGTTCTCCTTTCCTCATACTGTTCCACACGAAACTAAGGCTCCATTTCTAATGACCTCGACAAAAAATTATGATTAAGAAAATCTTATTGAATGAACATCCCTTGCTTACATTCCCAACGATATTGTGGTAAGCTTAAAAATGACAACTGATTCACTGTGTTGAGTTCCAATAAATTGTCTCCCATTTGAGAAACTGTGATTTTTGGGTATCGTTTCAGGGACACAGGAAGACATAATTAATTGCTGTGCCATTTAAGCTGTACTATGGCTGTTGAGCTCTGCTCCGAGTAACTAAGAAAACAACACAAATCAGCTGTTTTCGAACACGATATGTGCTCCCCACAAGTTCCATGCAACATCTGTAGTCTTTATAGTAGATGATAGGAACAGAAAAATTCTCGGGATGTATCTTTGAAGAGATCACCATGATAAATATCTGGACATCGGGATGAATCTATTATCAACAGATAGACCTTTCATAGATCGAATACATGTACACGAAAACCACTCTTACTACGTTATAGGTGACCATAAATACAATTCGACTATTAAACATTTACGTGGAAATGTGGAGAATTAGGTGTTTATATTTCGACTACATGGAACAAGTACTTCTTCGTTCCTACGCTGAAAGCTAGAAGAAACGGACGTGAAACCTATGAAGGGCGAGTCTAGCCAATAAGAAAGTGCTAATGTTAGTTTTTCGGTGTATCTTATTGTTGTTTGTAAGGCAAAGCCTGGCTGCGGGTGAGCGGCAGTATCACTTTAGTTTATTCGGTGAGTAGTCCCGACGCGATTATTATCATACGATCGAACACAGTTGAATCCTATTTGCTAACTATGACGAGCCATTGTGATCATCTACCGTGATTCACTAATGATCAGTGATTCACCGCACATGGTGACAATAGTTCGCCATAATTAACCAGTATGAGTAAATCACGATCTACCATACGGTTATCTACATCTTCAAAACTACTCTGCAGTTACACTTCAGTCCTTGGCAGAGGGTTCACAGAACCATTTTCAAACTGTTTCTCGACCGTTCCACTCTCGAACCTCACGTGGGAAACATGAACACCTAAATACACTGGTGCCCAAAAATAAAGCAACAAACCGCTGTTTCCCCGTCTTGTGTCTAAGTCACGGTTTATTCACACAAACTGTCAACAGATGCCCGTACAATAGTGTGCTGAAAGGAATATGACATTCCAGTCAACGGACAACCAAGCCAATGATGACGTCAGGGCACCTATCAAACGGGGTGGTGTTTTCCAGATAGTCTTACATCCACAATCCCTGTGTATACAGTCACAGATAGTGCAATATGGTACAAAGAAGACTCCTACCAGACTGTCTGCTGTGGGGGGTCATAAGAAGAATGGAAACAGGACAGTCGCAAACTGGTGTGACCCTATGGCTTGATGTGAATCGTTCCGTTGTTTCTGAGGCGATAGTCTATAGAGACTGAAACGCTACCCTGAAAAACAGGGCAGGGCCGACCACGAGTGATATCAGAAAGAGAAGACCTTTATTTGGCTGTAACGGCATGACGGTACCGCCTCGATACTGCACGGCAACTGGTATATGACCTCGAAGCATCCACTGGATGTTTTGCAACGGGACAAACGGCGTACAGAAGGTTTCGGCGGAATGGTCTTCACTATCGGAGACCTGCTCTATGTGTACCTCTGATGAGTCTTCACAGAAGGGAACGTCTAGCGTGGAGTCGTCAACATGCCACCTGGTCGGTCGAACAGTGGACCAATGTTCTTTTCACAAATAAGTTACAAAGGTCTGGAGAATGATTCTCGACGCATTCGCATCTGGAGGGAACGTGGAACACGATTTCGGGACCCAAATATTGTGAAGAGAGACCGGTATCGAGGGGGACCCCTAATGGTGTTGGCAGGGACGATGGTGACCACTCGAACGCCTCTTGATGAAATTGTACGGGTGAATCGGCAAGGTTTAACTGCTCTTAGGTATCGTGACGAATTCTTGGGACGTCATGTGCGGTTGTAGCGAGGTGGTGTCGTCTCAGACTTAGCACTGACATACGATAATGCTCGACCTCATACAGCACCGGTGGTTGATGTTTCTTTGGAAAAGGAAGATATTGCAAGCATGACGTGGCCTGCTCGCTCTCCCGACTTCAATCCCATAGAGCATGTCTGGGATGCACTAGCGGGACAGGTTGTATCACGTCAGCATTCACCTACAGCTCTCCAAGACTTGCGAGCAGCTCTACTGGAAGAATGGGCATTATTGCCTCAACGTGAGGTTGATGACATTATTCACGGCATGCCCCATCGTTGTCAAGCTTGTATTGCTGCCGGAGGTGGTCACACACCATACTGGGCACATCAACCAGTTGTCGGAGCGCGTGTGCAAATCCGTTAAGTTGAAAAAAAAAAGACGAACATTTTTTGTTTGCGTTTATGCATATTGCAGTTGTTTACTATCACCTGTTTACATTGCTCTGTGTCAAAATAAAGGCAACCTTGGAAAATTTCCGTTTGTTACTTTAATTTGGAACACCAGTGTATTTCCGTGCAAGCTCTGGTTTCTCTTTATCTTGTCGCGATGGCCATTTCTCCATATGCAAGTGGGTGTCAACAAAAAAATTCGCATCTGGAGGAAATGGAATGGAAATGAGCATTTGGCGTCGCTGTCCGGGAGGCCCCTTACGGGGCAGGTCGGGCCGCCTTGGTGCAGGTCTTATTACATTCGACGCCACACTGGGCGACCTGCGCGCCGGATGGGGATGAAATGATGATGAAGACAACACTACACCCAGTCCCTGAGCGGAGAAAATTCCCGACCCAGCCGGGAATCGAACCCGGGCGCCTTAGGATAACAGTCCGTCACGCAGACCATTGAGCTATCGGAGCGGACCATCTGGAGGAGAAAGTTGGTGATTGAAATTTCGTGAAAAAATTTCGCCTTATCGAAAAAACACATTCGTTTTAATGACTGCCACTCCAACTCGCTTACCGTATTCGTTACACTCCCTCCCCTGTTTCGTGACAACACAGAACGAGCTGCTTTCTTTGAACTTTTTCGATGTCCTCCGTCAGTTCAATCTGGTAAGGGTCCCAAACAGCGCAACAGTACTCCGGAAGAGGATGGACTGTGTGCGCTGTCTCTTTGGCAGATTTGTTGCATCTTGTAAGTATCATGCCAATAAAACGCTTTCTTCGGTTCATTTTCTATGTTATGGTTCCTATTTAAGTTGTTTGTAGTTCCTAGATACTTAGTTGAATCAACAACCTTTAAATCTGTGTTATTTAACATGTAACCTAAATTTAAAGGAAGTTTTTAGTACGCTCTTGGAGAACATCACACTTTTTATTGTTCAGGGTCAGTTGTCGCTTTTCACATCATGGAGATATCATGTGTAAGTCATTTTTTAATTCGTATTGTTCTTCTCTCAAGTTTAAGACAGTTTAAGAGGGTTGTTCAGAACACCGTTTATATACATTCTGAGAAACAGCGATCCTATAACACTTCCTTGGGGAACCCCAGATTTTATTTCTGTTTCACTCGATGACTTCCCATTAGATACTATGAACTGTGACTTTCCTGACAGGAAATCACTAATCCAGTCACGCAACTGGGACAATGCTCCATAGGGACGCAATGTGATTAGAATGTGCTTATTAGTAACGGTGTCAAAAGCCTGCATCCAGAAATGTGGAATCAACTTGAGATCCCCTGCCAATAACAAACATTACTTCGTGGTGAATGAAGAGTCAGTTGTGTTACACAAGAAGTCTTGACGACGTGTTTTATTTAATTTATTTTTGAGGCATTTCATAATGCTGGAATACAGTTTACGTTCCAAAATTCTATTGCGAACCGACGTCAGTGATATGGGGTTGTAATTAAACGAATTACTCGTATTTTCTTTCTCGTGCATTGGTGTGACCTGAGCAACTTCCCAGTCTTTAGGTATGGGTCTTCCATCAAGCGAACGCTTGTATATGATTGCTAAAAATCGAACTATTTCATCGGCATATTCTCAAAGAAACCTAGCTGGTATACGGTCTCGACCGCAAGACACTCCTTTATTGAGCGACTAAAGTGGCTTCACTATACAGTGGGTCTGTTCTTGATTCGAATTCTGGAATATTTACTACATTTTCTTGGTGGAGGAATAGTGGAAAACAATATTTAGTTACTCCGCTTCAGGGCACTGTCATCGGTAGAATTACCATTGCTATCGCACACTGAAGGTGTTGATTGTGTGTCGCCACTGGTACACTTTATATACGATCAGAATCTCTTCGGATTTTCTGCCTGATTTCGAAACAGAGTTTTTCTGTGGAAACTATTAAAAGCACTTCGCACAGAAAGCATCGCTAAAGTTCAAGCTCCTGTGAAACATAGCCAATACTGGAGATTTTACGTACTTTTAAATCTTGCATGCTTTTCTCGTTGCCTCTGCAACATTGTCCCGACCTGTTTTGTGATTCGTTTCTCATTACAGTCGTTGAGTGACTGTAGGAGGATACAAGATGACTTGGACAGGATTTGTGATTGGTGTAAAGAATGGCAGCCAGCTCTAAATATAGATAAATGTAAATTAATGCAGATGAATAGGAAAAAGAATCCCGTAATGTTTGAATACTCCATTAGTAGTGTAGCGCTTGAAACAGTCACGTGGATTAAATATTTGAGCATAACATTGCAGAGCGATATGACATGGGACAAGCATGTAATGGCAGTTGTGGGGAAGGCGGATAGTCGTCTTCGGTTCATTGGTAGAATTTTGGGAAGATGTGGTTCATCTGTGAAGGAGACCGCTTATAAAACATTAATACGACCTATTCTTGATTACTGCTCGAGCGTTTGGGATCCCTATCAGGTCGGATTGAGGGAGGACATAGAAGCAATTCAGAGGCGGGCTGCTAGATTTGTTACTGGTAGGTTTGATCATCACGCGAGTGTTACGGAAATGCTTCAGGAACTCGGGTGGGAGTCTCTGGAGGAAAGGAGGCGTTCTTTTCGTGAATCGCTACTGAGGAAATTTAGAGAACCAGCATTTGAGGCTGACTGCAGTACAATTTTACTGCCGCCAACTCATATTTCGCGGAAAGACCACAAAGATAAGATAAGAGAGATTAGGGCTCGTACAGAGGCATATAGGCAGTCATTTTTCCATCGTTCTGTTTGGGAGTGGAACTGGGAGAGAAGATGCTAGTTGTGGTACGAGGTACCCTCCGTCACGCACCGTATGATGGATTGGGGAGTATGTATGTAGATATAGATGTAGATGAAGCTGTACATGTACTTTACTTGTTATGAAACTCTCAATTTCTGCCAATGCTATTTCTCTGAACTTGATCCACGTCTGAGCTACACTTGCACAGTTACAAAAGATTGGAGACTGTCTCTTACAAGGGAACCTCCCCATTCCACCCCCCTCAGATTTAGTTATAAATTGACACAGTGGATAGGCCTTGAAAAACTGAACACAGATCAATCGAGAAAACAGGAAGAAGTTGTGTGGTACTATGAAAAAATAAGCAAAATATACAAACTGAGTAGTCCAAGTACAAGATATGCAACATCTAGGAGTATGTAAGCTGAAGAGCGCGGTGGTCCCGTGGTTAGAGTGATCAACTGCGGAACGAGAGGTCCTTGGTTCGAGTCCTCCTTCGAATAAAAGTTTTACTTACTTTATTTTCGCAAAGTTACGATCTGACCATTCATTCATTGACGTCTCTGTTCACTGTAATAAGTTTAGTGTCTGTGTTTTGCGACCGCACCGCAAAACCGTGCGATTAGTAGACGAAAGGAGGTGCCTCTCCAACAGGAAGCGAAAACATTTGATCGCAAATTCATAGGTCAACCGATTCCTCCACAGGAAAACACGTTTGAAATATTCTATACGACACTGGTGACGGCATGTGCGTCACATTACGGGAATATGTTGTCGACCCATCTAACTTGCACACTTGGCGAATGGGTAAAAAGATTCTTCTACCTTTCCCGATTTAGGTTTTCTTGTGGATGTGATAATCACTCCCAAAAAAGTGATGAAAACATAAGAGTTTGTCACATAAATGGCAACAAATGAATGCAACAGTTTCACAGTCGCACAGTTTTCCCTGTGCTCTGTCAAAACATACGTTTTTAACGTTTTCAAGTTTCCGTGTGTAGACCGTCAAACCTGCATGTGTCCAAGCAAATCTGAACATGTCCTAGAATTTTGGAGAGCGAAGTTGATCATGTCTGAGTGCATGAACTTTGATAATTGTCTGAAAATAAAAAATTAAAACTTTTCACTCGAGGGAGGATTGAACCAGGAACCTTCCGCTCCATTGCTACTCACGGTAACCACGGGACCACGGTGCTCCTCAGTAGACACCCACATTGATGTGGCTTATCTTGCACACGGACTACTCAGTTTGTATATTTTGCTTATTTTTTTCATAGTTCCATACAACTTCTTCCTGTTTTCTCGATTGATCTGTGTTCAGTTTTTCATGGCCTATCCGTGTGCCAACTTATAACTAAATCTGAGGGGGGTGAGATGGGGAGGTTCCGTTGTTAGTAAGTCATCAAAGAAATTATTATCTGCTATTTTAACTAGAAATATCTTGCGCTAATTTTTTGGGTATTCAGTCTCACTACAACGACCTTGTGGTCATTGACCCTTGCGTCGACCATGTCGCTTTCTGTTTGCTCAGGACTGTTTATGGCTAACAGTCCTAGTAGGCTATAAAATGCTTTTACACTTCATGTGGACTCGTGAGATAATTGCTCAAAATAATAATGCTGTCGGAACTAGTCTTTGAACAAAATTAATGGAAACTGCAGTTTCCTAGCGGTAATGTCTTCACTTTTCAGATACTAACAGGGTCTACATTATTTGGACCTGTGCCAGTCAATATGTCGTTTACTGAACTGTGTATATACAATGAGAGGTAAAAGATTGCTCGGCCCAACAATTTAGTCTAACAACAGAGCATTGCGCTTGCCCAATTTCAGAAGTGCCAGTGTTCACAACTCTAGCGATCTATGGATGATGATGGAGAGGGTTTATGGGCGCACGACGGAAGGTCTTCAGCGCCCGCTCAGTAACAGATTTAGACGGGTGTCAAGAAAAGACTCAGAACAGTAAGATAAAACGGAACGTAAAACACAGGTAACAAGCTTGGAAAAATATGTACCTACCCACAGCGAAGCGTGGGACGAAGCATGCCGCCAGCAGTAAAACATGGACAACACAGGAAGAAAGTGATAGAGGGAGCTAAAAAAAAATATAGCAGATGGAAGTGGCTGGCTGACCGCAAGGAAAAAAGGGAGGAGCCAGCCACTTTGCAAAACACTAAAGCCTCCAGCCTAAAAGTTTGGCCAGAGTCCAGACATATCACAAAACTTTAAAACCCTAGACACACACGTCTCATCATTAGCTAAAACACAGGGCAGATCCCCATCAACTTGTGCTTCTGCCCTTGCATCACGGTATAAAATGCAGTCTGTTAAAATGTGCCGGACAGAGATGTGCACACCACAAGCATCACAAAACGGGGGATCCTCCCGCCGTAATAGAAAGCTATGTGTGAGAGGTGTAATGGTCGCCTAGTCGTACATATTGCTATAATCGCACAATTTCTCTAGTTCCTAAGTCTAATGTCTCTTATGTCTCTTTCCTACACTTAGACACATCCCTCTCTGTTTGCAAAGCATTGACATTTAAATATAAACCTTCGTTTTCATCTGTTCCTCTTAACACTGTGTTGCCACTTAATAAACTACTGTTTTCACCCCATTTTTTATGAAGTCCACTACGGATTCTTATCCACCATGTAGGATACAAGGTTGCACTTACTTTTGCTAATTCTTTCCAAAAGGCATCTTCGTTTATACAGTTTCCATAGTTGTTCCACAAAACTTCTAAAAACTTTTCCACTTTTTCTTGAAAACACACATTTACATTCCATCTCTTTATATTTTCATTAATATTATTATTATTACCATTCTCATAGATTAGTGTTTCATAGTTCCCAATAGGCAACAGCTTGTCATCAGATACACATTCCCTATCCTGCATTTCACTTAAATTAACCCCATTATTACCCATATTTGTCACATCACTTACCTCTACCTCATCATCACTTTTCAATTCTACAAATACTTTTATTTCTTCCTCCACACTCTCATCAATAACATCACTTAACTTAGTATCATTATTTAAATGTCCCTCTATCACTTCTTCCTCCTTCTCCACAACAACCCCATCTTCAGTTTCCCCCCTATGTATCTGAATCTCAGCAATTGAGTCTTTGGCTCCATTAAGCACTTCATCATCCCCCTTCTTATCAAATAAACCCCCCAAAATAGATTCTATTTGTGGTGTGCCTGACTTGTTATTAACACCAGTATCTTTTTCAGCCCAACTATGGAACTCTCCAATACCTTCAACTTTTGCACTTTCACTAACTACCTGTGCTTGAACACTTATTAAATTCTAATTTATTCATTCTAACAACATCAGTATTTTCATGGTACTTACTCTTTACATTGTATCCTCTCCTTTTCCAGTTTCGGTTATGTGTTGTCCTGTCATAATATTGTCTAGCCCCAAAACTACAGACATCTAGTGGGGCAGTCCATCGTTTCCCAGCTGGTTCCCTCGGTCTGTCCATTTGTAGTTGTCGTTTTGTTCACTAGTTTCAACAAACCCCCGTCTATCTTCTTCTCTTCCCCAATACCTATTTCTATCATTCCTGTTATCTCTCCTCCATCCTCCCTCATGTCTATTGTTTCTGAAATAATTTTCATATCTCCTATCTCCCCTATTTGGAGCATTATTTCCAGAATTTTCAAAGTCTCTCCTCCCATAATAATCTCTATTTACATTCCTGTTCCACTCCCCATACTGGTTGTTGCCAGAACCAAAACTTTGGTTATTTTCTCTTTCCAAGGCCCTATCTAATCTATCTACAAATTTCGGAACTCTTCCATTGAATCGTCTGGTCCATGGACCGATTCCCACTGTAGTTTCTATGGTAAACTCCTTTTTAAAACATCAATTTGTGTCATAACATCAAAAGAGTTATTCAAATGAGCAAGTTTTTTCAATTGATCTCTGCAAAATTTTTGCATTCCCCCTACTTTCCCTCTATACACTGGTCCATTTAGAAATTCTGACTTTAATCTGGCTTGTATGGATTGTGACCAAAATTTACAAATAAATTTAGCTTCAAACTCTTCAAAAGTATTCCAATAATAATTATTCTCGTTTGCCCAGGATAGGGTTTCCCCCTCTAGAAACCTTTTTACTAACTTAATTTTTATGTTATCTGACATTCCTACTACAAACATATCCTTACATTGGTGAATAAAGTCAATAGGGTGCAGATTTTCACCAGGAAAGCATTTCACTTGGATGTGCCCATACATTGTATTTTGATTGTAAAACATCACTGCGTCTTCCAATTGTGTATATTTCCTACTTTTGTATCTACATTAGTGGTATCAGGTTGTATTCTTGTTTAAGGTTTTCTGATGTTTTGTCTATTCTCTGATCTAATCTTTCTACTTCCATATCTACTCTGATGTTGATGACAGCAATGCTGTCTGTGTTAGCTTCTATGTTTTCATTTAAACTTTCAACTTTAGCTTGAAATTCTTTTCTGAAGTGTATGAACTGTTCTCTAGTGTCCTTACTGAGGGTAGTACTTAATAGATCAAAATTCAAACTTAACTTATCCAGTCTATCTGTGTTTTCTTTAAGTTTCAAATTTACTTGTTCATTCGATTGTTTAAGTTGCAAGCTTATTTGAGTTGCAAACTCTGTTAGCCACTCTGTTAAGTTTAATTGCTCACCATCCCCTGGTTCAATTTTTACATTTCCTACGATCTCATCACTCTAAGGTAGAGACATATTAACTATTAATTTTTTAAATGACTACAACAAAATACCTTGCTTTTTTTTGTAGCTATGCTATGATGTCGTGGTCAGTGTTCCTTGTTGGCTTTCTTCACTTTTATCGAAGCTGAAGTCTTGATTGATGAATTCCATTGGCATAATCCAGATGTTAATCTTCTGAGTGGTGTGATAATTTTTCGTAGTCGCACATACATACGTTTTTTTCACTTTGAAATATTTTCACTGTTGCCTTACCGCACAAATAAACTTTTTTGTAGTGCTAAGCACTTACGAAATTTATCGCTGCACCATTATCAGCGATGCACTTAAAGATCCCGGACGAGCCCCCACTTATGTAATGGTCGCCTAGTTGTAGATGTTGCTACAATCGCACTATTTCACTCCCATTTACGGAGCTTGTTAGCACTTGATGTTAGGTTGGCGCCATTAAAATGCATTGTGGTAATCGCTGCTGCTTGCTGGATCGCTGCTGTGTCTCGATGCTGATGCTGGCTCTAAATCTGGTTGTCTAGGGGTAAAAAATGAGGTCCCATGTTTTTGATTGTAGATTGTAGATTGTATTTTATTGATCCTGTTGTCTACATAGCAGCTTATGCATAAGACATTGGACAAGTCAAGTTATAAATATACAGTCTGAAAGTAATTTCAAGGCATACATATTTAAGCTTACAATAATACACTTTACACATAAGTAGTTATATAACACATTTCATAAATATAAATATTCTTCAATGGAGTAGAAGCAGTGATGCTGTAAATATGACTTTAGAGATTTTCCAAATGTATTGACCTCAGTGATAGCTTTTATATTTTCAGGAAGTTTGTTATAAAGCTTAACTCCCATGTGAAAAGTACCTTTTTGGCACAGTGCTGTGCTGATTTGAGTCATATGTAAGTTTCTGTTTTGTCTGGTAAAGTGCTCATGTATATCACAGTTTTTTTGTAGTCTCTGGTCCTTGCCTATTACATTTAATTTAAAGAACAAAAGGGTTTCCATAATGTATACACATGGTAATGGGGGAATACCAGATTTCTTAAACAGGGGTTTACAGAGTCTCTAGGCTTGCACCCAAACAAGATTCTAATGGCCCTTTTTTGTAGTTTAAAAGTGCTATTAGCTATTTTAGAGTTTCCCCAGAAGGTGACCCCATATCTAAGACGAGAATGAAAGTACGCATGATATGCATTAAATACTGTTTTCTCATTACAGCATGATTTTAATGAACAAAGAAGATAACATGTTTTGCTCAGTTCTGCATTGAGATATTCAATATGCTTATTCCATCTGATGTTACTCTGCAGCCAAAGTCCTAAGAATTTGGTTTCAGTACTGTTACCAACTGGTTTGTCATTGATAGAGACTGATGGGATAAACATGTCCTTATTAGGAACATTGTGGAATTTTAGAGCAACGGTTTTCTTACTGTTTATTACAAGCTGATTACTCTGTGCCCAGCTGCTAAGTTGTTTCGTGACCGTGTTTACTGTCTGCTGTAACTGTTCATCGTCGTCTCCTTTTAGTAGAATCGTGGTGTCATCTGCAAATATGATTGATTTGTGTGCATCAATATTTAAGCTTAGATCATTTATGTACAGAAGAAACAGAAGGGGTCCCAATACGGATCCTTGGGGTACACCACATTTTATTTGTTTATAGTCAGATAAGTGATTAGATACAGTTTTTAGTTCAATATTTGTGTGCTTGACGCATACTGCCTGCATACGATTTGTCAGGAAGGACCTGATCCACTTGTTGGACAGACCTCGAATACCATATCTTTCTAGCTTTGATAGCAGAATTTTATGGTCCACCATGTCAAAAGCTTTTGACAAGTCAATAAAGACTCCTATTGTTTCCTGTTTTTTGTCCATCAGGTTTAGGATGGAATTGATGCACTCGTAGACAGCAGTTGTCGTTGACCTCTTATTTCTGAATCCATGTTGTTCATTACATAGGACGCTGTTTTTATTTATAAATTTCATAAGTTTCTCATACATAACTTTTTCCAGTACTTTAGAGATGCAGGAGGAAATTGTGATGGGTCTGTAGTTATTTACATTGTCTTTATCCCCTTTTTTATATACAGGAATAACTTTTGATGTTTGTAACACATCAGGGAAAGTGCCTGCCTGAAGTGAGCAGTCGCATAAATGTGTGAGTACTTCAATTAGGTTTGATGCGCTCTTCTTTAACATTGTTGCAAGTATACCATCAATACCTACCGATTTGGAATTTTTTAGTCCTTTTATTGCTTTAGCTACTTCATCTTGTGAAACAGAACTGATGTACATTGATCCTCTACAAGCACTTATTTTATATTCATTTGCCTGGATGCTCTTAAAGTTTGATTGTAACATATTTTCAGCAACACCAGTGAAAAAGTTGTTAAATGTGTTGGCTACTTCTAAGGGGTTTGTTACTTTTTTATTTTTATGTGATAGTGTTATATTTTTCCAAGGTTGTCTGTATTCTCCACATTCTTTCTTTATAACGTTCCACATAGCCTTTGATTTATTACCTGAATTATAAATGATTTCATCATTATGCATTATTTTTGCTGCTTTTATTACTTTTCTTAATATTTTGGAGTATTTTTTATAGTATGCGCGTACTACAGGTGAGGAATTTTTTGAGTTACATATTTCATGAAGTAGTCTCTTCTTCTGGCATGAAACCCTTATTCCCTTTGTGATCCAGCTGTTTGTTCTAGAGTTTCCCCGTATGGTTGATGTTTTCAGTGGGAATGCAAGTTCAAAGAAATGGGTTAATGTATCAATGAAAGTGTTAAATTTTTCATTTATATCGTTCATTTTGTACACTCCTAGCCATTTTTCTTTCTGTAATAATTTGTTGAAGTAGTTCACATTATGCTGATTATAGCTTCGATATGCTGTTCTAAAAGACATGTTGTTAATAATACTGCCTTGTACTTTTATGCTTAATATTTGAGCAAGATCATCACTAAAACCTGCATTGAAAATTTTTAGTGAGGTGTTGTGTAAACTCTTCTTTACTAGAAACTGATCAAGAGCTGTTTGACAAGTTTCTGATACTCGGGTAGCTGCTTTTACTTCAGCCTTTAAATTGTAGGACGTTGCAAGGTTCAAAATGGTCTCCCTATTTCCACTATTCGTGAGGAAGTCAATATTGAAGTCACCACAGATTATCAATTCACAATCCATTTTATTTACTTTATTTAGCGATGACTCCATTTTGTTTAAGAAAAGTTCAAAATTCCCGGACGGTGATCGGTAAACTGTAGCAATAACCAGGTTGAACTGAGTAATTTTTATAGCTGCAATTTCATAATCCTTTTCGACATTTGCCCTAGTTAAGTCGGATAGTGTAATAAAATCTACATTATCCTTTGTGTAAATTGCTACCCCACCCTGCTTGCTGTTTTTCCTGCAGTAGTAAGCAGCCAAGACAAATTTGTTTATTTTCGTATTATGGATTAATTCTGGGTTAAGCCAGTGCTCAGAAATGCATAACACTGAGATATCATTAAGTTCATGTGTTAATAGAATGTTAATTTCATCGATCTTATTACGCAGGGATTGCACATTATGGTGATAAATTTTTAGTTTGGGTGTATTCACGATTTGGTAATTGGGAATCATATTTACAGCATCACATACCTCTAGTTTAAATTAGGATCGTCAGCAGTGTTGTATTTTCGTTCTTCTTTCTTCTTTATTTTGTTTTCCTCGCTGTTGGAAGGATGTTCAGGAAGCTGATAAATTGTTCTATCCCTTACAAGTCTTTCTTTGATTATTTCACTAACACGATCACAAACAAATCTTTTCCCTTCATAGTTCAAATGCATTCCATGCTTCGTGTGCAGATTTCCATGCTTTTTGATGATAAATAACGAGCGAAACCAACAAATATTTAAACTTCAAATATTTGTTACTCTGGTGGACACCTTAATTCCACTGTCCACCAAAGACAATGACACAACACAAAGTAGTACTTCTTTTACATGTTCTTTGCATTGTTTATCCACCTCGAACAATAACATACATACATACTTTACCAAAGTGACATTCGGACTGCACTCACGACCCTTCTTGCTGCTTGTATTTATAACCTTGTCAAAGAACTACTAAAAAGAGATATAGTTTATAAGTCACATGTACATCTGTTATCATAATTTGTGCAGAAAAGTTATTAATTTGTATCGAGTGACATACTTTAACATGTTATTAAAATGACAGACAGATTTGTTGACTTGACAGAACAATTCTTTGGTACAAAAAGGCCGTTTTTTAGAAGTTTGTCAATTGACTTCTCTAATTTGCATAAATAAGTAAATAACATGAATTATTAAGAATTACATTGGTTTTCGTCTAAAATAGGAGTGTTTACGTGAATACTGAGAGAAAACGCTCCTAGTGAACAAATAGGTTTCACTGGGTGATTTTTATTTAAGGAGATCCAAAATAGGTCAGTTGGTCACTATTTTTCGTACTTCATATTAATTATTTAAGATGAACTTAGTGTTTTTACATGATGACATTTGCTGTATCAGTGATCAAGTGATATTAACTTTTGTGTGGGTCAGTTATTCTGTATAGTTTAATGAGTTGACTGTTTATGGACACATGTTATGCAATCATTGTTAACATACACAATAACTTTTCTACAATCATAAATACTCGTTAAACTGGTTGAATTTGGAGGGTATCGCATACTTCGGTAAAGTAAAGCCTTTAATATGTTCCGTTACAGAGGACAGTGCCCGATCCGAAGATGCGTGAGGGCCACTTCTTCCCGACTGAGCAACCGGCAGGAGGAACGCCACGGCCGAGTTTTTGACTTCACCAACCGCAGTTTACTGGCCGTCACCGCCAGCTATTCTTCCTCCCACAATTCCATGCACTTCTTGTGGAGTGCAGAGATGACAGTTTGCAAGGGAATAGGACACTGGACCACATCCTGCTCTCTGCAGGCCTCCTTGGCAGCCCGATCGGCCTGTTCATTGCCCCATGTTCCTACATGACCAGGCACCCAGCAGAAGGACACCTCCTTACCCCGCGGTTGGAGCAAGTACAGCTGGTCATATGTCAGCTGGACCATCTCCTCAGTTGGGTACAGATTCTGCAATGATTGTAAGGCACTAAGACAATCGGAGCAGAGTAGAAATCGATTGTCCCGAACACGATTCATCCGCTGCAGTGCCTTCAGGATCGCGTGGAGCTCCGCTGCGAAAACGGTATATTCATCAGGGAGGCGAATCCGGCTAACACGATCAGGGAACACTACAGAACAGCCAAGGAAATTCTCCTGTTTGGAGCCATCAGCGTAAACAGCGGTGATGCACATCTAAAATGTTAAAAAACATAGATTGGAATTTAAAATCTGGTGTACTATCTGTGGAACTTCAGCTCGGTGTTTACGTCGTCAAATACACTCCTGGAAATGGAAAAAAGAACACATTGACACCGGTGTGTCAGACCCATCATACTTGCTCCGGACACTGCGAGAGGGCTGTACAAGCAATGATCACACGCACGGTACAGCGGACACACCAGGAACCGCGGTGTTGGCCGTCGAATGGCGCTAGCTGCGCAGCATTTGTGCACCGCCGCCGTTAGTGTCAGCCAGTTTGCCGTGGCATACGGAGCTCCATCGCAGTCTTTAACACTGGTAGCATGCCGCGACAGCGTGGACGTGAACCTTATGTGCAGTTGACGGACTTTGAGCGAGGGCGTATAGTGGGCATGCGGGAGGCCGGGTGGACGTACCGCCGAATTGCTCAACACGTGGGGCGTGAGGTCTCCACAGTACATCGATGTTGTCGCCAGTGGTCGGCGGAAGGTGCACGTGCCCGTCGACCTGGGACCGGACTGCAGCGACGCACGGATGCACGCCAAGACCGTAGGATCCTACGCAGTGCCGTAGGGGACCGCACCGCCACTTCCCAGCAAATGAGGGACACTGTTGCTCCTGGGGTATCGGCGAGGACAATTCGCAACCGTCTCCATGAAGCTGGGCTGCGGTCCCGCACACCGTTAGGCCGTCTTCCGCTCACGCCCCAACATCGTGCAGCCCGCCTCCAGTGGTGTCGCGACAGGCGTGAATGGAGGGACGAATGGAGACGTGTCGTCTTCAGCGATGAGAGTCGCTTCTGCCTTGGTGCCAATGATGGTCGTATGCGTGTTTGGCGCCGTGCAGGTGAGCGCCACAATCAGGACTGCATACGACCGAGGCACACAGGGCCAACACCCGGCATCATGGTGTGGGGAGCGATCTCCTACACTGGCCGTACACCACTGGTGATCGTCGAGGGGACACTGAATAGTGCACGGTACATCCAAACCGTCATCGAACCCATCGTTCTACCATTCCTAGACCGGCAAGGGAACTTGCTGTTCCAACAGGACAATGCACGTCCGCATGTATCCCGTGCCACCCAACGTGCTCTAGAAGGTGTAAGTCAACTACCCTGGCCAGCAAGATCTCCGGATCTGCCCCCCATTGAGCATGTTTGGGACTGGATGAAGCGTCGTCTCACGCGGTCTGCAAGTCCAGCACGAACGCTGGTCCAACTGAGGCGCCAGGTGGAAATGGCATGGCAAGCCATTCCACAGGACTACATCCAGCATCTCTACGATCGTCTCCATGGGCGAATAGCAGCCTGCATTGCTGCGAAAGGTGGATATACACTGTACTAGTGCCGACATTGTGCATGCTCTGTTGCCTGTGTCTATGTGCCTGTGGTTCTGTCAGTGTGATCATGTGATGTATCTGACCCCAGGAATGTGTCAATAAAGTTTCCCCTTCCTGGGACAATGAATTCACGGTGTTCTTATTTCAATTTCCAGGAGTGTAGAAGCAATACAATAGTCAGGGTGCAGTATATGTCAAGATTCATTGCAATTTAACTCATCGTATCATTTCTTTCGAAAATCACTATTCTAGCATGTAGGAACAGTTGAAATAAGAGAACCTGACGTTGTCAGAATTACTACAACGACCAGCGTTTTTACATCTGCTTGAATGGCTGAGTGGCCAGTTGGCCGTTAGCGACGGAGCGGCGAGAACGTGTGCTTAGCGTTCCTCCGGTCTAGGGGCGTGCGCGAGCGCGACTCGCTTACTACAAGTTCATTGAAGTAACATGGCGAATTCCTATAGGAAGAACACTTATCAAAATTACGTCCCAAGCCGAATATCCTTGAGCATATGAAGTAGAAAACTTCTTGCGTGATGAACAACATTTAGATCCACAGGTCATCATCGGTATTCACTTTTCGATCACGGCCAGTGTTGTCAATTTTAAGATGTTTAACGAAGAAGCGTGCACGAATGTGGTTACCGATGCTGCCAGCAAACTCCACTTTACGCACTCAGATGGATATATCGGCGCTGTTACCATTGAACATGCAGGACTAAGCATAAGGACCCTCAGGGTATTCGAGCTACCTTTTAAGGTACCCATCGATTCCGTTATCTCCGCTCTTAAGCCTGTACGGGACTGTCATTAACCACATGGCTGAGAAGTGGCAGACTTTTACAATCCATCCCAAATGCAGTGGACTAAGACAGGTCAAAATCGAACTCACGAAGCATGTTCCTTTATATTTCAACATTGCCGGTTGTCGTGCAGTTACCATGTACGATGAATAACCGCCCACAAGCTCAGGATGTGGACTGAAGGGTCATGTTCGCCCTGATTCTTTGCAACGGCGGATCACTCAGATTCCATCAGGACAAGCGGTACATCATGTTGCTCCTTCGAGTGTACCAATTACATGCCCGAGCGACGGCACCTTCGACATCTGGCGGTGGTGATCGGGGTGGATTACCACCGCAGACACACGGACACGTTATTGAAGAGGCACATACCGCCCGCTCGCTGCGGAGGGAATCGGTAGATAAAAACCCGAACAGCAACTGCCGCAGCACAACGAGCGGATGGATGTTGATCCACGATTCATGCCGACCCATGCCTTCCTCTCGGAAGGCGCTGATGAGTCGGATCTACACTCACATTCTGACACGGAGATGCACGGCCGGAAGCAGTGTTCAGCCTGCAAGCAAAAGAAACCTCCGACGGACACCATCTGACGTACAGGTACACACGATCGTAACGATTTCGACAGTGTCCTGAACGCTCCCGGTACGGAGTCGTCGACCGACACTGCTCCATTCTTAGGAGCTAAGACGATGGATGATA
This sequence comes from Schistocerca piceifrons, assembly GCF_021461385.2. Lineage (NCBI taxonomy): Eukaryota > Metazoa > Arthropoda > Insecta > Orthoptera > Acrididae > Schistocerca > Schistocerca piceifrons. Next base: position 655,173,373 of record NC_060139.1, read on the forward strand.
CTTCTTTTAGCCGAGCGGTCTAAGGCGTTGCAGTCATGGACTGTGCGGCTGGTCCCGGCGGAGGTTCGAGTCCTCCCTCTAGCATGGGTGCTAGGTTTGGTAGGCACTTGGGACCTCGTCTATGCTGATAGACCGGGTTTGGCGCACTTCACGGAACATTTGTCTAGCACAATTGACAGGATATATACCTTCATTTCTCTCAAGGGCGCAGTCTTGGCAACCGAGTTGTGGCCAGCAGCATTTAATAACCAGACTGCTTACATCTGTACTATCACGCTTGGACGCCAACAGACGTGGCCCAACCTCGGCCCTTGGAAATTCAACACCGCTCAACTGTCCTCACCGGAATGTCAAGCGGCAGTGGGAGACACGTGGAGACCGTGCCTAAGATGACGAGGAGCGTAATCTTCTGCTTTACAGTGGCGGCTGGACTGTGCCAAGCCGAGCCTTCGACGCATCTTGAAGACGTTTAGTAGGGAAGCTGCCGCGTGGAGGTGCAGCACTGCAGAGTTCTACTACGCCATCTTCAGGGAATGTCCCATTATGCCCCCATCACCGGACCGCCAGGTGTCTGTCAACCGAGCAAAAGCGAAGATTGTGACGTTGACACGTCACCACTTGTAAGAGACCACCATTCGTACACGTCAAACTGCTGGAATCACCAACACACCGCTCTACATATACCACATAGCCATGGAACGAAAGCGCAGACACAGAACTTTGATCCACGAGGTGACGACAGAATATGGCGTCCATCACGTCACGCAAAGAGGCATAAGCAACGCATACTTTAACCATTATCCTCACCTGTACGTGGAGATGAGATCTGATCCAGAGAGCATTGCCGGGCCGGCCGCGGTGGTCTAGCGGTTCTGACGCTGCAGTCCGGAACCGCGGGACTGCTACGGTCGCAGGTTCGAATCCTGCCTCGGACATGGGTGTGTGTGATGTCCTTAGGTTAGTTAGGTTTAAGTAGTTCTAAGTTCTAGGGGACTTATGACCTAAGATGTTGAGTCCCATAGTGCTCAGAGCCATTTGAACCCATTTTTGAGCATTGCCGGCCGTCGTGACCGAGCGGTTCTAGGCGCTTCAGTCTGGAACCGCGTGATCGCTACGGTCGCAGGTTCGAATCCTGCTTCGGGCATGGATGTGTGTGATGTCCTTAGGTTATTTAGGTTTAAGTAGTTCTAAGTTCTAGGGGACTGATGACCTCAGATGTTAAGTCCATAGTTCTCATAGCCATTTGAACCATTTGACCCAGAGATCATTGCTGCTGTCGCTTGCTCGACGCACGCCACGGTTACTCCGCAAGTCCAACAGGAACTCCTAGAACCAGTGACTGAAGAAGAAGCGCTTGATGTCATAGAAAAGTAGGCACCCAATAAGTCGCCAGGAACGAATGGTTACCCCTGGAGTTTTATAGGACATTCCAGAGGCTATTGGAACCCAGCTGGACTACTGTATGTCAAGAGCGCATGACGGCAGAGGTGCAACTTTCGGCTGCCTCTGTGCCAGGTGTCATCATCCCAATCCGCAAGCGTCTCAGAGGAGTACGTATTACGAGCTACCGAGCATTAACTTTGTTGAAATATGATATGAAACTCTTTACATGTCCACTGGCAGCTCAAACGCGGCGAACGACTCCTCATAATTGTACTATGGCCTATTCTAGGTGATCGTTAAATATTTCACTCAGTTTCTTTTTGTTACAGAGAGCAGCCATTCCTCTGCCCCAACACGCTGAGCTACCATGCCGGCTCCACTGACCCATTGAAACAGACATGGAACGCTCTTCATTGCAGTAATTGTACCGGCGTGGGGTCACTATATTTCAACCGTTTCTATGAGCTCGAAAAATGATTTACGAAAGAAATGATAGAATGAGTTAAATTGCTATGAATCTTGACATATGCTGTGTCCTTACTATTATATATTTGACGACGTAAACACCAAGCTGAAGCTCCACAGACCGCTAGAGTCGTGAACACTGCCACTTCTGAACTTGGGCATGTGCAAAATTATTCGGGCCGGCCAATCTTGTTGCTTTTCATTATACGTTCAGAAATTCGTACTGTAGGAGTAACAAACTAAATTCAGTGTATTAAGAGTGGATTTCAAGACCTTATTATCGCTCTATGACAGCTCTGGCTCTGGCTCTGAGCACTATGGAACTCAACATCTGTGGTCATTAGTCCCCTAGAACTTAGAACTACTTAAACCTAACTAACCTAAGTGCATCACACACATCCATGCCCGAGGCAGGATTCGAACCTGCGACCGTAGCGCTCACGCGGTTCCAGACTGACGCACCTAGAACCGCACGGCCACACCGGCCGGCTATATGACAGCTCTGACTGTTGAAAATGGATTTATTCCAAAACATATTAATAAAATATTTGTACAGCTGCATGATTTTTGCAGAGATGCCGTCATTCAAGAATTATTTGTTGGCCGTAAGACATGAAGCCCAGACAAAGGACAGGGATACTATAAATGATTCATTTGTTTTCAGAGCTCCATGTTTTTTAGACTATTACATGTACAAATACGATTGATGCATGCATATAACCATATATTCGCCAAGCTCGCATTTTGCACTCAACAAATGTTCTATAGTGCCCCTCAGGTTGCACGACATACGTCCAAGATTCTTTCAATTGTCATCACAGCAGCAAAGATGAAATGTCTGAGCTATTCCGGTGTCTTTGGCAGGGGGAGTACGTAAACACGGTCCGTAATGTATCCACAAAGGAAAAAGTGACAAGACGTTAGGGTGAGCGACCTGAAGGGGATGCAGGGGGGGGGGGAGGGGGAACGGGAACAAAGCCATGCAATGAGCCATATCATCTTCACCACTAGTGCCAAGCCTGCGATGCGGTAGTACGTCGTTTAGGTAGCGACAAACATCGATGTTCCAACGAGAGGAAGATGGAATTCTCGGAATCAGCATCCGTTTTGGAAACAACCACAACTTCACTATATGGAGGTAAGAGGTACTTGTCACAGTCTTCTCACGTAAGAAAAGTTGTTCTTACAGCTTCGTTTGTGATACTGTACAGAAGACTTTAGCCCTCGGCGGATCAGGTTCATGCGCCACAATTTCATGAATATGTTCAGTGCACCACACTGTCACATTGCAGCGATTAACTTTTCTAGATAAATGAAAGGTTGCTTTTTCGCTGGATATCAGCTTGGTTGTTAGAGACGAAATGTCCTTCCTCAAGTGCTTCCTGCATTGTGATGCAAAATCGAAGCTGCCGGCCATTATCTTCTGGTTTTAGTGGTTGCACTAGCTGCAGGCGGTTTGAAATGTAACCGCCATCGAAAATCTTCCACACAGTTTTTTGCGGTATTCCAAGTTCGTGGCTTGACTGTGTACGAAACTTTCCTGCACCCACTCCACGGTTGCATCTGGCACGCCAAGTCGACCAGTACTTCTCAGTCTACAGAGACAACCGGTGTCCCAAAATTGTCGATATCAGCGCACGTTGCTCAGTTTACAACGTACTTATTTTCGATAATTCGTTCTGAACGAGCGCTTTACTTTTACAACAGATAAACATCTCGCATATTCCAACACACAAAGCTCTTTTCTTGCTTTGTCTCCATTTTGTCAAGGCACTTGACCCGTAATGCCGTCTGGTGTGCACAACGCAAACTCGGTGAATTTACAATTGTACTCATGCATCAGTTATATTTGTATATGTGATTGAAAAAGTACGGAACTTCGAAAACGAATGAATCACTTACCGTTGCTCTATATAACTCTGGACGCCTTGTATGATTTGTGTAGTGGATGGACCTGCAGCTCAGCCAATAGGAACAAACTGTCGAGCCCTCCGCAGTGTCTGTGGGAGTCATTCTCTGTAACCCGAGCTACCTTTCAGGTCCAGGTTGCGAGATTCTCTCGGCGACCCCGACTGTACCGGTTCTGGAGCTTCCTGTAACCTGAGAGACGTCTCCGGTACATACGGGAGACAACGTCTTGCATCACGAAACGTTGTGTTCTTTCCTCTAAGGATATTCTCTGCAAATTGGATCTTCTTACCAATTTCGTCTCTGGTAATTGATTTCAACGAACAGAGTTATTTTCATCAATAGTCTATAGGACTTATTTATTTATCTAATGATGTTCTATTAGCCTTTAGGTAAAGCCTGAGAGCAAGTGTAGTCTTGAGAAGTAGACTGATAGACATCAAAGAGTGCTCCAACGAAGAAACAAGTCAAAACTTTAACAACCCGCCGATATAAAGGGTGTTACAAAAAGGTACGGCCAAACTTTCAGGAAACATTCCTCACACACAAAGAAAGAAAATATGTTATGTGGACATGTGTCCGGAAACACTTACTTTCCATGTTAGAGCTCATTTTATTACTTCTCTTCAAATCACAATAATCATGGAATGGAAACACACAGCAACAGAACGTACCAGCGTGACTTCAAACACTTTGTTACAGGAAATGTTGAAAATGTCCTCCGTTAGCGAGGATACATGCATCCACCCTCCGTCGCATGGAATCCCTGATGCGCTGATGCAGCCCTGGAGAATGGCGTATTGTATCACAGCCGTCCACAATACGAGCACGAAGAGTCTTTACATTTGGTACCGGGGTTGCGTAGACAAGAGCTTTCAAATGCCACTATAAATGAAAGTCAAGAGGGTTGAGGGCAGGAGAGCGTGGAGGCCATGGGATTGGTCCACCTCTACCAATCCATCAGTCACCGAATCTGCTGTTGAGAAGCGTACGAACACTTCGACTGAAATGTGCAGGAGCTCCATCGCGCATGAACCACATGTTGTGTCGTGCTTGTAAAGGCACATGTTCTAGCAGCACAGGTAGAGTAACCCCTATGAAATCATGATAACGTGCTCCATTGAGCGTAGGTGGACGAAACTAAAATGAGCTCTAACATGGAAATTAAGCGTTTCCGGAAACATGTCCACATAACATCTTTTCTTTATTTGTGTGTGAGGAATGTTTCCTGAAAGTTTGGCCGTACCTTTTTGTAACACCCTGTATAACACCGTAAGGTTCTTTTCAATGCATTATTTAATGTGGAGCCAGTTCCATTCAAAGACCATTATCCAGCACCCGCTGTACAAACGTCTTGCACACAGAATGACGCAGTTAAGTAATAAGGAGCATGTAGAGTGTAAAACTGAAAATAGTGTTGTTACTTTGCATAAGGCAGAAGAATGTAGATATATGGAGTTAATGGAAGGGTTGCAATCTTTTCATATTATACTAAATATTAAAGAAGCAAACTCATTTACAACAAACAAATCGAACTGAAAAAAAAAATTCAAAATTTTCAGGATATCTTGGTACCAAGATTATGTTAGTCATGACAGTCAGTTGGCTGGATTTAGGTCTACGGAATTTACAGGTTAGATATGTTTTATGCCATCTGTTGTTTATGATTCTTTGTCGTTTTATTTTCTGGGTTCGTTGGATGGGTGTCTAGAATCGGTACTTCGCGCATGAGTGAACCTAAATTATTACTATAATTTTTTGACATTATGTTCTTTATTGGGGTTCCTATGTAATCCTTGCTGTTAACCCAAACTGTAAGTATTGTTTGTATCCTTTTCATCTGAAATTTTCCTGTATCCAAGACGTTTTACAAGAGGTGCTGGATAATGATCTTTGGCCGCAATCGGTCACACGCTAAAGAATAAATTAAATATCAGCTTACGGTATTACTTAATGTCGTATCTAAAGTTTTCAAAGCTGTAGAACACGGTCAACAAAGAATATTTTGATATCAATACAGACAGAACGCTAGCAAAATTTTGAGCGGCATGTCGCAATAAATGGGCCATTGTCTTGTTGAAGGAACAATCCCGTAATTACCTGCAGTGGTTTAGGTAAACCACAAAAAGCCTACTCCATGATGGCCGAGCGGGGATTTAAGTCCTGCTTTCCCCGAATAACAAGCTGGTAACTTCTACACGTTCACCCGTGGTCTGTGAGGCCGGCACGGTGGAGCAGCGTCTACGAACAGAGGACTCCAGCCCCCTCCCGCCACCTTAATAAAAAAAGCACTGAGTGAAGAGTAGAACGATGAACTTGAAGAGGCGTCATGTCACATCCACGCACACCTAATGACAAATAAACAGATAGATAGAGCTTTTTGGGGTTTATCTAAACAACTGCAAGTAATTACGAGATTGTTCCTTCAACAAGACAACGGCCCATTCGTTTCGACATGCCGCTCAAAGTTTAGCTCGCGTTCTCTCTGTATTGTTCTTTGTTGACTGTGTTCTACAGTTTTGAAAACTTTAGATACGACATTATGTAGTACTGTATGTTGTTGTTGTTGTCTTCAGTCCTGAGACTGGTCTGATGCAGCTCTCCATGCCACTCTATCCTGTGCAAGCTGCTTCATCTCCCAGTACTTACTGAATCTGCTTAGTGTATTCATCTCTTGGTCTCCCTCTACGATTTTTACCCTCCACGCTGCCCTCCAATGCTAAATTTGTGATCCCTTGATGCCTCAGAACATGTCCTACCAACCGGTCCCTTCTTCTTGTCAAGTTGTGCCACAAACTCCTCTTCTCCCCAATTCTATTCAATACCTCCTAATTAGTTATGTGCTTTACCCATCTAATCTTCAGCATTCTTCTGTAGCACCACATTTCGAAAGCTTCTATTCTCTTCTTGTCCAAACTATTTATTGTCCATGTTTCACTTCCATACATGGCTACACTCCATACAAATACTTTCAGAAACGACTTCCTGACACTTAAATCTATACTCGATGTTGACAAACTTCTCTTCTTCAGAAACGCTTTCCTTGCCATTGCCAGTCTACATTTTATATCCTCTCTACTTCGACCATCATCAGTTATTTTGCTCCCCAAATAGCAAAACTCCTTTACTACTTTAAGTGTCTCATTTCCTAATCTAATTCCCTCAGCATCACCCGAGTTAACTCGACTACATTCCATTATCCTCGTTTTGCTTTTGTTGATGTTCATCTTATAACCTCCTTTCAAGACACTGTCCATTCCATTCAACTCCTCTTCCAAGTCCTTTGCAGTCTCTGACAGAATTACAATGTCATCGGCGAACCTCAACATTTTTATTTCTTCTCCATGGACTTTAATACCTACTCCGAATTTTTCTTTTGTTTCCTTTACTGCTTGCTCAATATACAGATTGAATAACATCGGAGACAGGCTACAACCATGTCTCACTCCCTTCCCAACCGCTGCTTCCCTTTCAGGCCCTTGACTCTTATAACTGCCATCTGGTTTCTGTACAAATTGTAAATAGCCTTTCGCTCCCTGTATTTTACCCCTGCCACCTTCAGAATTTGAAAGAGAGTATTCCAGTCAACATTGTCAAAAGCTTTCTCTAAGTCTACAAATGCTAGAAACGTAGGTTTGCCTTTCCTTAATCTATTTTCTAAGATAAGTCGTAGGGTCAGTATTGGCTCACGTGTTCCAACATTTCTGCGGAATCCAAACTGATCTTCGCCGAGGTCAGCTTCTACCAGTTTTTCCATTCGTCTGTAAAGAATTCGCGTTAGTATTTTGCAGCTGTGACTTATTAAACTGATAGTTCGGTAATTTTCACATCTGTCAACACCTGCTTTCTTTGTGATTGGAATTACTGTATTCTTCTTGAAGTCTGAGGGTATTTCGCCTGTCTCATACATCTTGCTCACCAGATGGTAGAGTTTTGTCAGGACTGGCTCTCCCAAGGCCGTCAGTAGTTCCAATGTTGTCTACTCCCGGGGCCTTGTTTCGACAAGGGTCTTTCAGTGCTCTGTCAAACTCTTCACGCAGTACCGTATCTCCCATTTCATCTTCATCTACATTCTCTTCCATTTCCATAATATTGTCCCCAAGTACATCGCCCTTGTATAGACCCTTTATATGCTCTTCCACCTTTCTGCTTTCCCTTCTTTGGTTAGAACTGGGTTACCATCTGAGCTCTTGATATACATACAAGTGGTTCTCTTTTCGCCAAAGGTCTCTTTAATTTTCCTGTATGCAGTATCTATCTTACCCCTAGTGAGATAAGCCTCTACATCCTTACATTTGTCCTCTAGCCATCCCTGCTTAGCCATTTTGCACTTCCTGTCGATCTCATTTTTGAGACGTTTGTATTCCCTTTTGCCTGCTTCATTTACTGCGTTTTTAAATTTTTTCCTTTCATCAATTAAATTGAATATTTCTTCTGTTACCCAAGGATTTCTACTAGCCCTCGTCTTTTTATCTACTTGATCCTCTGCTGCCTTCACTACTTCATCCCTCGGAGCTACCCATTCTTCTTCTACTGTATTTCTTTCCCCCATTCTTGTCAATTGTTCCCTTATGCTCTCCCTGAAACTCTGTGCAATATCTGGCTTAGTCAGTTTATCCAGGTCCCATCTCCTTAAATTCCCACCTTTTTGCAGTTTCTTCAGTTTTAATCTACAGTTCATAACCAATAGATTGTGGTCAGAGTCCACATCTGCCCCTGGAAATGTCTTACAATTTAAAACCTGGTTCCTAAATCTCTGCCTTACCATTATATAATTTATCTGATACCTTCTAGTATCTCCAGGATTCTTCCATGTATACAACCTTCTTTCATGATTCTTGAACCAAGTGTTAGCTATGATTAAGTTACGCTCTGTGCAAAATTCTACCAGGCGGCTTCCTCTTTCATATCTCTCCCCCAATCCATATTCACTCACTATGTTTCCTTCTCTCCCTTTTCCTACTATCGAATTCCAGTCACCCATGACTATTAAATTTTCGCCTCCCTTCACTATCTGAATAATTTCTTTTATCTCATCATACATTTCATCAATGTCTGAGTCATCTGCGGAGCTAGTTGGCATATAAACTTATACTACTGAGGTAGGCGTGGGCTTCTTGTCTATCGTGGCCACAATAATGCGTTCACTATGTTGTTTGTAGTAGCTTACCCGCACTCCTATGTTTTTTATTCATTATTAGACCTACTCCTGCGTTACCCCTATTTGATTTTGTATTTATAACCCTGTATTCACCGAACCAGAAGTCTTGTTCCTCCTGCCACCGAATTTCACTAATTCCCACTACATGTAACTTAAAACTATCCATTTCCCTTTTTAAATTTTCTAACCTACCTGCCCGATTAAGGGATCTGACATTCCACGCTCCGATCCGTAGAACGCCAGTTTTCTTTCTCCTGATAACGACGTCCTCTTGAGTAGTCCCCGCCCGGAGATCCGAATGGGGGACTATTTTACCTCCGGAATATTTTACCCAAGAGGACACCATCATCATTTAACCATACAGTAAAGCTGCATGCCCTCGGGAAAAATTATGGCTGTAGTTTCCCCTTGCTTTCAGCCGTTCGCAGTACCAGCACAGCAAGGCCGTTTTGGTTAATGTTGCAACGCCAGATCAGTCAATCATCCAGACTGTTGCCCCTGCAACTACTGAAAAGGCTGCTGCCCCTCTTCAGGAACCACACGTTTGTCTGGCCTCTCAACAGATACCCCTCCGTTGTGGTTGCACCTACGGTACGGCCATCTGTATCGCTCAGGCACGCAAGCCTCCCCACCAAGGACCATAGACATCAGTGATACTGTAAGCTGATATTTAATTTATTCTTTAGTGTGTGACCGATTGCGGTCAAAGATAGCGCCTTTGACTGCTTATCGAAACGTCCTGGGTCCAGGGTCCGAACCCAGTCACTGGAATAAAAATCATCAGTAATGACGGCCGAAGACTTCTGGCATAAGAATCACCCTCGTTCTGACAACTACCGTCAAAAACGGCGGAGGAGCGGACAGGTTCAGGGCATTCTCTTGTCCTGCAGTAGGAGACTGCTTGTAAAAGGCGGAAGAATCAGCACTGATCGATGGCATGTGGATACAGAAGCCAATGGAAACCATTGCATTAAAGGCACCTAACTTATATCCACAAGGCAAGTAGCCTGTGATTGAAAAACTGTCAGGACGGTTTCTCCATCGGCAAAAGATTCCTGAGTAGTCCCCCACTCAGATATCCGGGAGAGAACTTACACAGGGAAAACGAACATGAAAAAAAAAAAAAAAAATAACCAACGACGGGGTAACATTCTACAACTCGGAGCATGCAATGTCAGGAATTTGAACGCAGTAGGAAAACTAGAAAATCTGAAAAGGGAAATGCAAAGGCTGAGTTTAGATATATGGGGGTCAGTGAAGTGAAATGGAAAGAAGACAAGGGTTCCTCGTGAGACGAATACGGATACTATCATCAACAGCAGAAAATGATATAACGGGAGTAAAACAGAGCACAGAGTGAGTTACGGTGATATATTCAGTGACAGAGTTGTTTTCATCAGCTTAAGCAGCAAACCAACGCCAAAAACTATATTTCAGCTATACATTCCAATGTCGCTAGCAGAAGACGAAGAAGTAGAGAAAGTATATGATGATATAGACCGGTTAATTCATTATGTAAAAGAAGATGAATATCTAATAACCATGCAAGTTGGGACGGGGCTTTAGGGGAAGAAATAGAAGGAAGGGTTACGGAAGAATATGGGCTTGGCAGTAGGAAAGGGAATCGAAAGACTAACTGCGTTCTGCAATGAATTTCAGATGGTAGTAGCAAATAATCTGTTCAAGAATCACAGAAGGAAGAGGAGGTATACTTGGAAAATACCCGGAGACACGGAGAGCTTCCAGCTGGTCAGACAGAAATTCCGAAATCATATAGGGTAAATCAGGGTGATATGGTGAACAAAAAATTTGGGCCTCATAAAAGACAAGAAATTGTTTATTTAAACAAAATAAAAACACTCTCCTTTCACAAAATACATAAGTAACACATTAACAGTGCCACATCCTCTTTAAGGCACTACAAAAGTTAAAAAAATACTTATTTTTAACAATTTCACCCACGTATATGGGTGCTTTTTTTATTAAGGTGGCGGGAGGGGGCTGGAGTCCACTGTTCGTAGATGCTGCTCTAACTTGTATATGAATATGGGTGAAGTGGCGAACGCCCTTTGGGTCAAAGGGTGAACTTACTTCCCCTGCTTTTTGCCACATACGTCACACATAGATTCATATTTTGAACAGTTTTCATGCAGCCAACGTTGGCAGCTAATACATTTAATCCAATCCACATCCTTTTTAGTGCCACTGTACAGTTCACCGCACCCTACACAACAACACTCTTCATCATCCGCGTCGTCATCATCGTCTTGCAATTGGATATCCCAGCGACGAGTCGGATTCGGTGTCAGTGGTAGACGCTTTTCGTTTCTTAGGCTGATTCTTTTTGATCATTCCTTTGGTAGTCCCTTTGTTACGGTTTTTCCTTTGGTTACGGGTTTTCCTTTGGTTACGGTTTCTCCTTTGGTCCTCTTTTTAGCATTTGCTCTACTCTTCACTAACTCATTTTGTCGTTTTCTATTTCGCAGGTTATCGATGTTTTCTGGAAAAGTCAAAACCTCACCTAAAGCTCTGGGCTTCTTCCTTCGACATGCAACTTTATCTAGGATAGGTGTCGGCGAAATATGGTCCAAGAGTTTGCCAGGGGTTTTTTGAGATCTTTCTGTTGCCGCCCGCATCTCGTGGTCGTGCGGTAGCGTTCTCGCTTCCCACGCCCGGGTTCCCGGGTTCGATTCCCGGCGGGGTCAGGGATTTTCTCTGCCTCGTGATGGCTGGGTGTTGTGTGCTGTCCTTAGGTTAGTTAGGTTTAAGTAGTTCTAAGTTCTAGGGGACTTATGACCACAGCAGTTGAGTCCCATAGTGCTCAGAGCCATTTGAACCATTTTTTTTCTGTTGCCACTGTCGAGGTCATATCTGTTGCTTCTGATGAAGACTGTTTTTCCGCCAGTTGCGAACAGCCCAGTTGTGGTGAAGCTTGTATGTGTTCAAGTCCCTGATCGTTATCTACGTCTGCAGTTGCTTCTTCCGAGGGATTAGGTGCGAACAACTTGGTCAAGGTGAAGTAGGGCTGTTTTCATGTCGTTCGTTGTTTTCCTGATGTTGATCGGAAGCTGATGTTAAAAACGCGTATTCTGGGATGAATCAGGACTAAACGGGATGATTCCTGTGCTTCTGAACCCCGATATTGCATTCTTTGTCGTAGCTGCTTGTACCCATGCCTTTGTAAGCAGTCCTCCGAACACTAGTCTGGAAATTTTTCTATTTGGATTCATTTTAATGTACGAATTGCAAGCACTGTAATAATAGGATTTCAGAGCTTTAAAAAATGCTCTGTCTAGCGGCTGCATATAGTGTGTGGTGTGGCTGGGTAGACAGAGCAAAATTATGGTTTTTTCTTCTGCAAACTCTAATGTATCCACGATGCTGCAATGAGAGCTATATCCATCCAAAATAAGCATGACTGTTCCCTCAGGCTTCCTCGGTGCAAAATGGTTCCTTAGCCACAGAAGAAAAATATCAGTTGTTACGTACGCCGACTTTTGTGACATGAAAATCGTGGAACCCGGCGGCATACCGTCATTGTACTCGGCCTTTTCATTTTTTCCCTTACAAACACAAGCTGGGGATAAAAACATGCCCTCTCGATTGCAGCAAGCGATTACAGATATGGTTTCACCCTTTTCACCGGATGTTATCGCTGGAACGCTTTTAGACCCCTTTGTTACCAACACGTAACCTGGTCTATTATTCAAGTTGTAAGTAGGCTGTTTAGGTTTTCTTATTGGTAACGTCACGTAGCGCTCTGTATGAAAATCACTGGCTGTGCTGTGTGCAGTCTGTGGCTGGCTTGCATTGTTGTCTGCCATTGTAGTGTTGGACAGCTGGATGTTAACAGCGCATAGCGTTGGGCAGTTGGAGGTGAGCCGCCAGCAGTGGTGGATGTGGGGAGAGAAGTGGCGGAGTTTTGAAATTTGTAAGACTGGATGTCATGAACTGCTATGTATATTATGATTTTTCAACACTATTAAGGTAAATACATTGTTTGTTCTCTATTAAAATCTTTCATTTGCTAACTATGCCTATTAGTGGTTAGTGGCTTCAGTAGTTTGAATCTTTTATTTAGCTGGCAGTAGTGGCGCTCACTGTATTGCAGTAGTTCGAGTAACCAAGATTTTTGTGAGGTAAGTGATTTGTGAAAGGTATAGGTTAACGTTAGTCAGGGCCATTCTTTTGTAGGGGTTTTTGAAAGTCAGATTGCGTTGCACTAAAAAATATTGTGTGTCAGTTTAAGCACAGTCACGTATATAATTTTTCTAAGGGGACGTTTCATATGGCGACCCTGCCAGGTTACCTCACTGGAATCTTCTGATTTTTTCCTTGTAGTTTGTGTAATTAGTGTAGCTATTGCTTATTGCTAGCGCATAATTGTAGAGAGAATCTCCTTTGTAGTTGCAGTCTTTCACTGTTGTACAGTATAACAGTTGTGGCATGCATGTAGATTTGCACCAAGTATTTCGCAGCTGCGCTTCCAATTAACTAGATATTATTTTCGGAGCTATGTTAATGTGTTCTCTTATTTTTGCTCTTCAAAGTGTGCTTTCCTGTGTTATCGTGTGAAATATTGTGACGATAATGGCGTGTGAAAAACGTAACACTAGGCTCCAAAGTAAACTGATAAATAATTGTGACGACGAGCGTAGCTTACCAACACCACTGTGTAATGAATTAACAGACATTCAAAGTAGTAATTTGGTAACTGTGCATAGGGAAATGGAGCGGGCGTCAAATAATGGTGTAGACAGTGAAACAGTTAGTGAACAGGGAAGCATTATCGATCGATCGGTCGGCAACAGCACGCCTCAGGAATCAGGAATGACAGAACACAATATTGCAAATACTGTAGACTCAGGTTTTGGGTTCTCACCGTTTTCTCAAATGAGTCAAGACACATTTTCCGCTTGTCAAAATGTGAATGTTGCCGGTGCCGAAAAGCACTCAGGAACATGTTTCACACACCAGTGCATTGTCATTACATTTTTCAACACTATTAAGGTAAATACATTGTTTGTTCTCTATTAAAATCTTTCATTTGCTAACTATGCCTATTAGTGGTTAGTGGCTTCAGTAGTTTGAATCTTTTATTTAGCTGGCAGCAGTGGCGCTCGCTGTATTGCAGTAGTTCGAGTAACCAATATTTTTGTGAGGTAAGTGATTTGTGAAACGTTTAAGTTAATGTTAGTCAGGGCCATTCTTTTGTAGGGATTTTTGAAAGTCAGATTGCGTTGCGCTAAAAAAAATATTGTGTGTCAGTTTAAGCACAGTCATGTATAATTGTTCAAAGGGGACGTTTCACCAGGAGACATCGTCGGGCCAGCAGCAGCAGCACTCACCTCCTCGACAGGACTGATCATTCCATGACAATCTGGCATTGCTTCTATGGTATTGATGCATGGTACCCAACCGCTAACATAACCTTACCTTGCACGATCTGTCGCAGATAGCAAGAAACAAGTGTGGCTTCATCAATTCTCTCATTGTTTTCCTCCCAACTGGTCATTAGAACACAGATTAGAATTTATGTCTGGCTACTTAGAGAATCAACCACCTGTAAGAATGCGATCAGTTATTCATGACTGCCACAGTGAAGGAGAGTTTTACCATGCCTTTGCTCTCAGCATATTGGTCTCAAGCCACACAAGACCGAGTAAAACGTGGCATCATAATGATGAAACATTTCGAACAATCTGAATTTTCCAGTCTTGTGAAATATTTTGAAGACATGTTGCACAAGAATCAGTATCTGTCAAACCCATACAGCCCCTCAGAACTCATCCGCATTTGCTTAATCAAATTGCCTGAACATTTACGACATATTATTTTAGCAGGACGTTGGAAAGACGACATTGAAGCTTTTCAGGGACTCTTACAAGAATTAGAAATTGACACTGACAATCGTGGAACGCGAAAACAGTAACACAACAATTACAGGTCACATCCATCACAATTCCGCGATGAAAAAAATAATAACTGGACGCGACAAGGCTATTCTCACTACACAAATCGTGACCAAAACAGACACCACCCGTATGACAACCGTTGGCAGAGTAAAAATAATTACAGAGAAAGATCGCATTTCCATAGTAATGACTATCACAGAGACAGCCATAGAAACAGACAATATGGGAACCAAAATAATTATTATCAAGGGAGACAGAATAGCTTTAGATGCAACGGTCCAGCACACAGTTACGATTCAGGGAGAAATTCTCCACCACATGACCGACAAGAAAGAAACTATGGAATCTACTGACATGACGAGGACAGACGATATGATCGTAATGACAGAGTTGAATTGCATCAGAACTGGCTAGATTCAAACAGAGCAGGGCACTCTCGAGAAGGTGAATTTGAAAAAGTAGGTCTCCTAATCCCAGTAACGATGCGCGCCAACAAAGAAACAGACAATGACTCGCACGCAGGCAGCCACGTGCTCCCGCTGGCTCAGGAAAAAATAACATAGACGCTAACCTTGAGGAAAATTCCAGTATTCTTTACCGACGTATACCACATGATAATTGCGTTAAAGTTGAAACTGCGTACTAGGAAGAGCAAAGGGTTACACCACATTTCACATGTTAAACCATTTATTGAAAGATAATCTGCTTTTTAACTTTGTCTTTGCCATAAAACTTTTTACTTCACATTTCTAGTATGCTTTCTCAGACTTAAGAAACTGTTAACATGCAACAATGTTTGAAGTTAAATATCCAGTCTAGAACCTAGGGAACATTTTTAAACAGAAATTACGAATGCATTGTTATAGTGAACAGACGACACAGTGTTGTATTTGTACATTCTTGCTTGTTAGTTGCACGATTACGTAATGACTATCAGGCTTACATACTTAGGACATATACTGATACTGCTAATGAGATTTTAATGCAACATTTTGGTTTACTTGAAGATACATTCTGGATTTAAAGTACTTTCTGTGAGATACCAGATGACACAGTGGTTAGTTTATGTGACAGCTACACGATTATATCACAACGTTACTAATGAGTGACAATTTACAATGTTGCTTTTGTGGTGTATCTGTTTTATATCTGCACAGTTTTTCTGAATTATTTTGGAAAGTAAAACATGTTTTAGTAGTAACTTTTGTGGCATATCTACAAGGAGACAGCCTTTTCCGTAGCACAATAACACATTACAGCACAGTACTTTCTTCATCACAACAATAAGCGTAATAAGTAAGATATCTATACGCAAAGCATTTCACTTTTGTTTATCATCAGGTAAGTACATTGACTTCTGCAGAATTTAGCTTTCGGAGGACAATAACTACGACACTTCCACAGAGATTATCTTAGAACAAGACGCACAGTTTAGCACTACAGTACACGTATTTGAGTGATTAATTTTGTGCTTAAAACATTTATTTTTAAAGATATTTGAAGTACAATGATACAAAGGTTTTCCGTGATACATTTCATTCCATTGCTGTAATCTGTAACACCTGAGGGTAAAATTACATTAATCCTCACGGGGGTACACGCCTACTTTGTGTACCATGTGTGTGGCAAGCACAAGGAGCCCTAGCTAACATGGTATTTGCTTATACAACTTTACACATCGGTACCATATTTCTCTAACACATAAATTACACAGCTTTCTGATCATTTAACTGAGAGAGACAAACATTTTTTTTTACTACATTAGTGACACATGTTTATGCAATCACACAGTTGGATAACTTCATACTTATGGAATTGTATTTTTGTCTGTACTTAGTGAACTGTTCATATTTTTTTGGAACCATTGTGATGCTATGAGAGCTTTGAATGATGTATTTGATATGAGATCATGATTTTTAAAGTGCGTTTGAGGTAGATGACACTATTGAAATGAGCAGAGAATTTTTTTTCGGTTTTAAAATTATTAGAGGAAGCTACGACGATTTTGAGAGTTGATTGAGGTGTTATGATGTTATTATTACAATGACTATGTGTATTATGCTGTTGCGGTATGTTTATGATCAATAAGCTGATGCTATATGAGTTATTTGATTATGCTACGTATCTGTTATGATGAAATATTGAAGAAGTGTTGACGAATAAGGTAAGGAATAATGAATAGTGGTTAGGGTCTCTGGTTTGTGAAAAAGGTTGTTGGAAACCAAGAATCATACTTTAAGAGTTATGAAATGTATGTAAATGCGTGAATGTATTACAATGCCGATGAAAATTTCTTGGACACTGTTATATCAATAGGATTTTGTGTCTACAGATTTGTAACGCAAATTCTTGACGTGTGAAATATTTTAATATGAGACTGTCACTGTAGCGGAAACTGCTGTCTTAAATATTTCGGTAAGAAAGTTAAGTGACCACCTTCACATAATGCATCATGGGCACCCAGCTGTGCGACAGACATCTGGAAAAAAGCCATTAGTGTGTGCCTTTCAGAGGCACACGTGGAGAAGAAAAAAAGAGGCCATTATCCTCGCTATTGACATTCCTTTGTAGAAAGCATCGTAAATACGACACCCTCAAACTTGAAAACATGATTACACTGTAGAGTTCTTAATTTGTGATAGTTACTGAAATGAAATGATGAGAAACATTTCATGTCTATTGCCTTGCTAGTTGAAAAATTCTTTACTGCATTATGAAATGCCATATGGCTAGTGAATGACGTTTCACGCCTTGCTTTGCCTATTTTGTTTAATATCTAGTTCCTAGCTGCACTGCAGCATTGGTTAAAATAAAATTTTATAGATGTACTAATATAAATATTTTATGCCTATAGATCCAGTAAAAAATAACTTTATGATGGATGTACTCCAAAAAAATGTGGGAGCACAAAAAGACATTTCCACTTCACAGGAATTGCATATATAATTTTTGTCAGTGACTTGGTAACTTGTCTGCTAGAGCAAGCTACATTGATGCATCACTCTAGTGTTAAGATGTGACATAGGTATTAAACATGGCCATTTTTACTGTAATATTTTTTCTGCTTGAGCTTTCTCATGTTCAGATATAAGTTATTGCATTTACTGCGGCTGTTTGCCAGGCATAGTGCTACTAAATTTCACTTTTTATTACTCTGTTAAGCTAGTTTTACCACTGATTTATTTTTCTTGTTGCTGCACATTGGCTCATATTATTTGTAAAGTTGCATTGCTCGGTAATTTAGATTTACTGTGGCTTGCTTTGCAAATTTCCATTTTTTTGTTGTTCCTGTATGCGTTAATTGTTTTGTGCTGCTGCATTGCCTCGTCCCTTAGTTTAGCATCTGAGCTCAGTAGATTTAAGTTAGCTTAAGAGGGGGTAGACTATATAAGAGAATGAGTTATGATGAATTGGAAGAAATGCATCGAGAAGCTATAAGAAAATGGTTTGGCCAAAAAAGTAGTGTACAGTGGAGAAAAACTATTTTTGAAAGAGGATGTGAACAGAATACAGAAAGCAAGCTTGGATAGAATTTTTTTGGTGGAAACAAATGTTGAAATAAGAGGAAAGATATATGGAATGAAGTTTTGGGGTGGACTGCAGTACCAAATGTCACACTGAAAACAAACCTTGTCCTGTATTTTTGTGTTATTACACTATGTGAATTTGTGTTTTTCCTGTCTTAATGTGTTTAGCTAATAAGAGTTATGTTGTAGAATTTTTCTGATAATATGTTATTTTCTTTGTAAAGATGTCTAGACATTATTCATTCTGTTCTGTTTTAATGCTCATGTGTGAAATTAATGTTTCAAAAACTGTTCTCATTATTTTATATATTTACTTATGTCATAACTCCTGTAACACTGACGTATCTGTTTATTTCTATTCTTTTGTAAAGCCCCTATTACTACAAATGTTATCTGTATTATGTTTTTAATGATGCATTTTGTAGCTTTGTTATTGTATTCTTATGTTATAAAATTGTAATTGACACCAGTTCATCAAATTAAGTAACTTGTAAGTTACATTTCACTGTACACGTTTGTGTTGGTCATAGTATATGGACAATATGTGAGAAGTAGGGACTGTTAGTGTCTGGATGTGTGTTGATAATTCAGCAAGGGACTGGTTAACAGCATTGCTGGTTCTCAGGACAATTCAAAAACTTTGTGAGTGCACAAGTGGTGGTTTATGGACTTGCTATATTCTCCGCAAGACTCTTCGATGGTGATTGTGCACCTGCACAGTCGCAACAGATGGCTGTTGACCGTCTCTACAAGGACTATAGTGGGTCTGCATCTTTGATGACCCACCAATACCATTATTTCTACAAGGACTACAGTGGGTCTACACCTTTGCTGACTCACCAGTACCATTATTTCTACAAGACTGCAGTTGGTCTGCACCTCTGGTGGCCCACCAATACCACAATCTCTACCAGGACTACAGTGGGTCTGCACCTCTGGTGGCCCACCAAGACCGTAATCTCTACCAGGACTACAGTGGATCTGCTCTGTGATGACCTACCTACCAATACTCTTCAAAATTTCGACTGACTCTGCTGTGGGTTTGCTCTGTTGTGGACCAATACCTGTCTGCATGTCAAGAGTCAGCACTGTCTTTCCGTTGGAAGGACAACACTACTTCTTCATGATTGCATGGAAATCCACTACTTCCGTGTGCATTTTCTTTTACTGCTCAGACTTTGAGAAAAACACTGCAATTTTACTGTGATGGATGATCAGGACTGTCTTTATGGACTGTGAGAATATTTTAGCTTTTGACCAACATTGTGTCAATAAGTGTGTGCATTTGATTTCTTTGTTATTGTAATTGTGAAAAAAATTTTAACAAATATGTATTGGCCAGTGCCCAAAAAAATTTGTAAAATTTTTTGTGGGGAGCATGGGGGCTATGTAAGTAGGCTGTTTAGGTTTTCTTATTGGTAACGCCACGTAGCGCTCTGTATGAAAATCACTGACTGTGCTGTGTGCAGTCTGTGGCTAGTTTGCATTGTTGTCTGCCATTGTAGTGTTGGGCAGCTGGATGTTAACAGCGCATAGCGTTGGGCAGTTGGAGGTGAGCCGCCAGCAGTGGTGGATGTGGGGAGAGAAATGGCGGAGTTTTGAAATTTGTAAGACTGGATGTCATGAACTGCTATGTATATTATGGTTTTTCAACACTATTAAGGTAAATACATTGTTTGTTCTCTATTAAAATCTTTCATTTGCTAACTATGCCTATTAGTGGTTAGTGGCTTCAGTAGTTTGAATCTTTTATTTAGCTGGCAGTAGTGGCGCTCACTGTATTGCAGTAGTTCGAGAAACCAAGATTTTTGTGAGGTATGTGATTTGTGAAAGGTATAGGTTAATGTTAGTCAGGGCCATTCTTTTGTATAGATTTTTGAAAGTCAGATTGCGTTGCGCTAAAAAATATTGTGTGTCAGTTTAAGCACAGTCACGTATATAATTTTTCTAAGGGGACGTTTCAAAGTGAAGTCTGGACTCATCTACGTTGAATATATTTCCCGGCTTCTCAACGAGGTTAAGCTCTACCAAGATGTACGGCAGCAATGAGAAATAGTCTGAAACGTTTTTCGTACTTAAACCCCTTGACCGTACTTATGAAACTCCTTCCGATTTGCGGACTGAGAGTTCCGGATTTCTTTTTAAGAATAAATGTAGCCAGTCCATTCCAGCAATTTCCTTTTCTCGGTTGACTTTGTGATGTTGGTTATATTTCTCAGCTAGTTTATATACCATGGTAGGTACTTTTCTCCTTTTCGGTGCAAATCCGAAGTTTTGTAATTTTATGATATGTATTACCAACTTTTTCTCACATTTTTGTGTTAGTACAGTCGGCCCACCCAAAGATTTTTTCGTAAAGCACCCGTTAGCTTATCGTCTCTTCAGCGTTGACCATGGAACGTGAAACTCCTTTGAGGCTTTATTCAGGTTCATTCCATTTTGCACCCCTTTTACGGCATCGTTAAGTTGCTCCTCTGTCCAATCAGCATGGCTGGATCCTTTTTGTCTTTTATAAAATGTAGGCATCTTTGCCTGGAACAATGGCAGTAGTTAGAACATTTACTTTTTAATCACCGACAAACGAAACTGTACTCGCAAAAAAAGTATATAAAAACTAATTTTTAAATTAACGATTGCATTGAGACGTCGGGGAAAACAGAATGTAAAGGTCGCATGGGATAGGAAACGCTAGCATTTCATGACTTGTCAAAAACCCTGGTTGGGATGTACCTAAATAAAAGCTTTACAGTTTACACATAAGAAAAGTCCTTCACCGTATCACCCCTGCCCGAGTTCAGCATTTCTCCCATTTGCTATGGGTGAAACGGTGAATAGCACGGCAAGAAGTTCAAAACATTAGACGCAACGATTTGTAGGTTATGTAGTGCATAAGCAGTAAAAGAAGGCAGAATATATCAAAAAATACCCCGTGGACTACACTACTTGAAATAACATCTACAAATGCATGCAGCATATAAAAATTAGTCAGCATCGAAAACAGTTTTGTACAAAGTACTTACGGTTTTTAAAACGGAGCTGGTTTTCAACATGTGCACACTGCACAGATGATCAGAGACTGTTGGCATGCAGACATACAGAGACATCTGTTTAACCAGTAAAGAATTAAAGCAATTCACCATTTCACCCGATTCACCGTATCACCCTGACTTACCCTATCGGATTGTAAGGCGTACGCAGGTGGAAACATAGATTCAAATCACAATTTAGCAATGAAATGGTTGTGTGGCATTGATGGATGGGAGGCCCCATCAGAGGAAGTTTGGTCGCCGAGTGCAAGTCTTATTTCTGGTTATGCCACATTGGGCGACTTGCACGTCGGTGTTAATGAAATGACAATGAGGACAGCACAATACCCAGTCCACGAACGGAGAAAATCTCAAGTCCGGCTGGGAATCGAGCAGGTGCCCGTTGCATGGTAGGCAAACAAGTTGCTACTCAGCTAATCAGGAGGACATTTAGTAATGATGGAGTGTAGACTGAAACTTAAGATAATCGTACGGAAGAAACAGTGTAGAAAGAAGTGGGATACTGAAGTACTGAGAAATGATGAGACGCGTTTAAAGTTTTCTAAGGGTTTGGATACTGCGGTAAGGCTTATCAGAGTAGGCAGTTCAGTTGAAGAGGAGTGGTATCTCTAAAAAGGGCACTCACAGATGCTGGACAGACAAACAGCTTCAAGGAAGGTAACTGCGAAGGAACCTTGGATAACTAAAGAAATATTTATGCTGACCGATGAAAGAAGGAAGTACAAACCTGTTCGAGGGAAGGCAGGAATACAGCGACGACACTAATCAGCCGGAGCATTATGATCACCTACCTAATAGCCCGTATGATCACCTGTGGCACGTACATAAGCGGCGACACGTCGTGGCGTCAACCACTTACGACTTGGTAGGTCGCTGGATGGAGATGGCACCACATCTGCACACACAAGTCACCTAATTCCCGTAAATTCCGGGGAGGGGGAGATGGGCTCTGACGCCACGTTCAGTCACATCCCGGATGTGTCCGATTGGGTTGAAATGTCCTCTTTGAAATATTATGAATGACTGTGCTGGTAAACCTCTTACGTTATTTGGTTTTCAAACAGCGGGGCAAAACTGAGCGTACTCGGACATTTCTCTCTTTACTTATTCTGATCATCACTAAACTAACACACAATATTTTTTAGCGCAACGCAATCTGAGTTTCAGTAATCCCTACAAAAGAATGGCCCTGACTAACAATAACCTATACCTTTCATGAATCACTTACCTCACAAAAATCTTCGTTACTCGAACTGCTGCAATACGGCGAGCGCCAATACTGCCAGCTAAATAAAAGATTCAAACTACTGAAGGCACTAACTACTGATAGGCATAGTTAGCAAATGAAAGATTTTGATAGAGGACAAACAATGTATTTACCTTAATAATGTTCGAAAGTCATAATATATATACATCCATCAATTAAGGACATCCATTTATACAAATTTTCTTTTTCTGGCAGACACGTCCAGGTCGTTCGCTTACAGTAACCTCTCAGAACTCTGGCATCGCTCTGTCCATATCCACCACTGATGGTGGCTCACGTCCAACTGCGCAACGCTACGCGCTGTTCACATCCAACTGCCCAACACTACACAAGCGAATATTCCAACGATGCCAACCAGCCACAGGCTGCACACAGCACAGTCAGTGATCTTCATACAGAGCGCTACGTGGCGTTACCAACATAAAAACCTAAACAGCGTACTTACAGGGTTCAGATCTGGCGAGCATGGAGTCCATCACATCAACCGGAATTCGCCACTGTGTTCCTCGAACCATTCCATCACACGCTTGGCTTTGTGACATGGCACATTATCTTTGCTGAAAAATGCCACAACGTCGGGAAACGTGGTCGCCATGAATGGGTGTGCATGGCCTGCAACCATTGTACGATACTCGTTGGCCGTCATGGTGCTTTGCCTGAGCTCCACTGAACCCATGGATGCCCACGTGAATGTTCCTCAGAGCATAATGGAGCCGCCGCCAGCTTGTCTCCGTCCAGCAGTACAGGTGTCACGGAGCTGTCCCCTGGAAGATGACGGATTTTCGCTCACCCATCGGCACGATGAAGAAGGTATCGGGATTCATCAGACCATGCAACACTCTGCCACTGCACCAACATCCAGTGCCGACAGTCACGTGCCCATTTCAGTCGTGATATTAACATTGGATCATGCATGGGTCGTCGGCTGCAGAGGCCCATCGTTAGGAGTGTTGGGTGCACTACGTGTTCAGACACACTTGTACTCTGCCCAGCATTAAAGTATGATGTTAGTTCCGCCACAGTTCGGCGCCTCTTTGCAGTGAGGCGTGGCCGCCCGACCCGACTACGACCGGATGTGGTTTCACCTTGGTCACCTTGGTTTCGCCGTGTGTTGAAGACACTCACCACAGCACTCTTCGAACACCCGACAAGTCGTTCAGTTTGCGAAATGCTCGTGTCGAGCCTCCGGGCCATCACAGTCTGCCTTCGATCAAACTCTGATAGATCGCACGCCTACCTCACGCCTACACACGGACGGCACGCTCTTTGATACTACAAGCACCGTTCGTGTGTCTGACTGGAAGTCATTCCTCGCCAGGTAACGCTACAATCGCCAGTACATCGATAGTAGGTCGGCGGCCATAATATTGATCGGTGTACATGCAAAAGCTTATATAGGCAATAATGTGAAGTTATAACTCCAAAACGAGAGCTAATACTGCATTCTCATTAACATTTTCGTTATCAGCACACCCGAAAACAGAAATATTAGCTGTTTCATTCCAGTTACAGAAAAAAAGAAAGTTGTCTTAGGTTATCTACGACACCAAAAGTTAAACTAGCGCTGCGAAATGTTTTGCATAAGTGCAGTATATTTGGCAGTATTTCTGAGCTTGTCTCAGTTTAATAGTTTTCCTTTTAGTTCGTGAATTTCGTTTCTACGTTTGGTTCGGTTATAACAGTCTATATTATTTGAATTCCCTCTCGTACGAGACTAGCCCCATCATGTATGGTGGATTATATGGCGAAGGGGGTGACGATTTAGACGCCCATTCTGATCAACATCGAGAACAGCCTTCTGCCTAGCGATATCACGAAGATTCCATTCCCTTTCAGGCACCTACAGGAACTACGTAGGACACCCCGATGAGTGGTATCAGCCACTCGTTAGCTGTCTTTAGGGGTGAATCAGGAATACAACTTGTAGACGAGAAGATGGAGATATCAGAACAGTAGCCCTTCAGCTTTCCTAACACGAGAAATAAGCGGCTAAGTGAGGTCAGTCCGGAATTAAGAAATCCAAAAACTTCCATTGCAGTAGCTAACCAAGTGTGGGAGTCGCCAGAAGAACATCTGTGAATGCACAGTGAATCGCAGTGATAATCTGTGGCGACGAGCGCACGGAAATTCTGCATTACTCTTTGATTTTTATGAGTATTCTTTGTATTTCATTATATTTTTCAATTGGTTGGTGTTCGAGCTTCAAGAAATAAAAAGTTATCGCTTAACTACTTCGTTGGATCTCTTTAGCAGACAGAGATAAGCTGTAGTTAGCTAAACAAGTGTCTCCCACTAGTGTTTCAAATGTATTTGGCTCCCGTGTAAACGCAGTTTCTGCTTCTGATCGTTGTAAACAAAATGTTAGAAACAGTCTCCCTGTAGAATCTGTAGATCTTCTAACCTCTACAGACGAACAGACAATGGTCCTTACGTTGTTTATATGATAAGTTTGGATTAAAACATAGGCCTCCTACATTCTATGGCTCTAGGGAAAATTTTGATCTCTCCTTACCTGAACTGAAGAACGCTATAATTAATATATCTTCTGACGGGAAAACCAAAGTGAAGGTTGAATTAAAAACTCCAGAAATGGCCAATTTCTTAGTAAACAGCGAAGTATTCAAATCTAAAAATATAGAAGCTTACATTCGTTCTTTCGTTGTCTACAAGCAGTGAGTAATGAGGAAGATGATACAAATATTAAAGAAGCAGAGATTTTGGAACTCGTACAACCTATATTTCCTGTTATAGGCATTAGAAGGTTTTAAGCAATATATAACGGATGATAAACGTGAAATTGTGAAATTACAATCCTGCTTGTTCACCTTCCAGTCTCAAACTTTACCAGACGCTGTGACTATCCATGGAACTAGATTTCCTGTAGATCCTTTATGTGCCAGCTGTCAGGCAATGCTTTAAGTGCCTCCGATACGGCCACATCAATATCGGTCTCAGATGGGATGCAGATCGGTCTCATATGGGTCTCATTCTGCAGAGTCCTGCACCTCACCTGTTTCTATTTGTGCTCACTGTGGCGGTCAACACCCATCCACGGTTCGATCCTGTCCTGAATATCACAGACGATGAAGCGCTCAGGAACTAGCAGTCTTCAGAGATGCGCTGAACATTACTCGCAAGCCAGCCTTCGCTTCCGTTGCGGGGGGGCAACAACTGTTCTATCCTGGGCCGATAACAGAGCGCCGTATCACCAAAACAAAGAATGTTTCCCGCCGTTGCCCACAAGTTTACATAGTTATCAGCGCGCAAGTGAGATTGGTGTTAAACGTGTGGATGAGCCTCTTTAGACAAACATTGCTCACCTTACCGGCGACAAGCGGAGGTAGGCGAACACCCTGATGTACAGTTTTAGACATAAAAACTGGCCGCCGGCCGGCCGCCACAGAGACTAAGTCCGAGTCGTTCAATTAAGGTTGCCAATAAAACTGACCACCCCTGACAACTGTAAGTCCGGCCATCTGCACAATCTGGCAACACTGTAAGATGAGGAAACGACAGGAGGAAGTGTTAACTACTTCTGCGATGCTGTCGTGCTGTGTGAGCCCGTGGTCTAGTGGTAGTCGCCTTGCATCCTAAATGTATAGTTGCGGGTTCGCGGGCGACTGTATTTTTTTTTTTACCACATTTCGGCTCTCGTCTAAAGTTACGAGTCCGAATGAACATCTAACATAATTCACTTCACATTCTACCCACCAGTAATAACAAATACTTCCAGAAACATTCCGCAGGACAGCTGCTGGCTGCGGCGCGATCAGAACAACTTACGCTGGGCGTTTCCTCGCGCTGCAGCGGCTACCGGCCACCGGCCAGACGCCACCCGCCGCCTGAAATCGGGCGCCGCCCAGGTGAACGCGGCGTGACGCTGTCAGTGTGTGTATCAACTGTCATTTTCGAATTTGAAGTTCTAGTTATCATCTTGCAGTTAAGCATTGTAAAATCATGAACTCGGTTAAGTGTTGTAAAATTGGGTTGACAGTGGAAAAAGGTGTAACATACGGAATACATTATTTATCTTTGGTATAACAGAGGGGTGAATGCTGAGGAGACAGCTCGATAGATTTGAACTGTGTGTGCAGAGAGTTCTCTTGGTAAAAAACGTCAGTAAACGATAATCTTCTTTCAATAAAGACTATTCTGGCATGAATGATTTTCCACTTTAAGGAAGTCTCGACTACTGATAGAAGTGATGGATTACCATTTAACCATAATGCGACATTTTCATTCAACAGGCATGGTTCAGAAGCCTGGTGCAGGATTACTGCCTGCTCTAATTCTCAACAACAAAAATCAAGGGAGTGACTATTACTGCGGTTTTGCTTGAATGTCACCAGGTCGCTCACTGAACAATCCTATGCAATACTGTTACTGGTGACGAGTTATGATACCTATATCGTTAACTGTCTAAGAAGAATGAAAGGCTGAGCCCTACCAAAAGATGTAAACTCGAGCAAAGAGTAGTGTGAAAATAACATTTTCCGTCTGATAGCTCCAAAAGTGTGTTTTGCTCTACGAATTCTTCCCCAAGGGTGTGTCCATCACAGCTGGAATTTGTTGCCAACAACTGAGAAACCTTTTGGTCTCAGTGTAAGAAAATCGACCGACAAAACTACATCACGTATGCTATTGCATGATAATCTGTTGAACTGAGAAACAAAATTATCCTGATTGACAGGGAAGTCATCCCTTAGCACTTGTATTGACAGGGAAGTCATCTCTCAGGCACTTGTCCCTCTGATTGTATGCTCGAAAAATTTTACGTCTCCTGTTCTTGATCGATCGTCAAGGCAATTCATTTCTAGACGGAAAAGCTCTTGAAACTACACGTTAGAACCGGTAGGTTTCTACAGGCGTAGAATTTGTAAACCGCTTTAGCACTGTCATATTGTTTGCTGGCCGGTGTGGCCGTGCGTTTCTAGGTGCTTCAGTCTGGAACCACGTGACCGCTACGGTCCCAGGTTCGAATCATGTATCGGGCATGGATGTGTGTGATGTCCTTAGGTTAGTTAGGTTTAAGTAGTTCTGAGTTCTAGGGGATTGATGACCACATATGTTAAGTCCCATAGTGCTCAGAGCCATTTGAACCATTTTTTGTCATATGGTTTTAGATATTGTGAGCCGGACGTAGTGACCGGGGGGTTCTAGGCGCTACAGGTTGGAACCGCACGACCGCTACGGTCGCAGGTTCGAATCCTGCCTCGGTCATGGATGTTTGTGATGTCCTTAGGTTAGTTAGGTTTAAGTAGTTCTAAGTTCTAGGGGACTGATGACCTCAGATGTTAAGTCCCATAGTGCTCAGAGCCATTTGAACCAAGTTAATAATGCACTCATAAATAGTGGAATCTCACAAACTCCCTCTGTCATATGATAGTAGTGAAAACTACATTTTTCATCTGCATAGCACCGCAGTATGAACTCAAATGTTTTGTAACATTAATATACTTGATTTTGTTGTGATCGCATTCAATGACAGTAGAGGAGGAGCAAAATCATCTGACTTGAAATATACTTTTCCAGAGGGATTCGAATCTTTGGCTACAGTTGCAGTAGCACATCCAGTGAGGTATCAAGAATGCGAGCATCCACTCATTGCTGTAGCATAGGCTGGAGCAGAAAGAAGCAGGTTCCCCACAAAGTAAACTATGAGAGACACTGTAATCAACGCATGAAGTAACCATCGCTCAAACGTAAATTTTACAGCCCACGTATTGTGCCGAGTTCTGTCAAATTGATGTTAATGTAGTTCCCGATGGTTTCACACTAACGTGTTCTTTTGGCTATCCGAATACTCACATGGGAATTATCGAAGTGCAATTGCTAGAACACTCAACTACCTTAATAATTTTGGATTGGATATGACCCGGAAAGCGACGTTAATTTGACGTTTCCGTCCATCTCCGGACGACTTACTGAATGAACTCTGAAGTGCACTCACAATTGTGTTGCCTGCCACACGAACTCTGTAAAGTGATGTGGCAGCTGGCAGTCAGTGCTGAATACAGACACGTGCAAATACTGTATTTTCACTGCTCTATGGGAACTCGTCTTTGTTGCATTTTTTCCGTACCGTAATTAGCACGACAACATAACGCTCATTCTGCTGAAGAACTTGATTTCCACAAGTCCTTAATTAGGAATCTGCGAGCGGTAGTAATGCATGCAAGGAAACAGACCGTTGGACAAAAGAACGGACAGCTGCCTACCTTTTATATTTCCGATAGTCCCTACGATAAGGATCTGGTGTCATATTATGCTTTAGAACCCTAAAATGTTTATTCTTTCACTTTATACTAAAACAAAAGCTATGATATGAGAAGAGGAAATGACTTATATGCTTCTCAGAAACTTCAGTTTTTTGTTTTTATTATCTCACTTCATACTAAAACAAGGGCGTTGATATGAGGGGAGGGAATGAAGTATACGCTTTTAAGACATAATATTTCCTTGTGTGCTACTACTGCGTACATGAAAACTCTGCAATTAATTTTTGCGTCTTAGATAAATTTTGGTATCATCTCATATTATTTTGTAAGAAAGTTCCTGTGGTGTCACCGCCAGACACCACACTTGGTAGGTGGTAGCCTTTAAATCGGCCGCGGTCCATTAGTATACGTCGGACCCGCGTGTCGCCACTGTCAGTGATTGCATACCGAGCGCCACCACACGGCAGGTCTAAAGAGACTTCATAGCACTCGCTCCAGTTGTACAGCCGACGTTAATAGCAATGGTTCACTGACAAATACGCTCTCATTTGTCGAGACGATAGTTAGCATAGCCTTCAGCTACGTCATTTGCTACGACCTAGCAAGGCGCCATTACCAGTGTATATTGAAATGGAAATTATATACAGTCAAGATAGATGTACACCGATTGTGGATTAAAGTTAAGTATTACAGCAACTGCGTCCGTTTTTCTAAGTTCTCATTTCCTTGTAATGTTCCAGACCTCACGCCAGTCTGCGTGAGCTTAACGCGTGCCTTTCGGCTACCACCGAGTGGCTTGGCTGTCTTGCCACGCCACTACAGTTCCTATTTTTTTGGGATTCAAATAGAGTGGACATTTCGTCACTGGTAAATATTCTGATGACTAATGACATGATATCCGTTGCAATTGCTCCATGGCACCTGTGAGTAGAGCCTCACGTTGGTAACTATAAGAACACGCAGGCAGTGATGTCCGCTCACTGCAGTCAGCGCTAAGGCGATTTCTTTCTGTTTATGACGAAGCGTCTGCTGCAGCGTCCACGCTCAGCCAACATAAACAAATCGCGGCGGCATTGGGCACTGCGAATCGCTGCACTTGGCGCGAGCTTCGACAACACGAGCGCACTGTCTCCACTAACGATGTTGTGGAGTTAATACATCTTACTAACTTAACGCAACATGCAGGACATGGGTTGGGTAAAAATCCAGTTTGTAGTAACTAGCCATTGCATTAAAATACAGGTATATTTTTTGAATATTTATTGTTGCTTGTCTCTTTAATGTTAATGGTATTGCTTCATATTCTGCGTGAACACGAAAATACAGACACACACACACACACACACACACACACACACACACACACACACACACACACACACAGTCCAGTCATTGAATTCAGTGAGTGTGACGACTGCTGTCTGGTGAACAACATATGCGCCAATCAGTTCCTCAGTTGGCGTGGAGTGGATGACTTTGTGCTGCAAGAGTTATGAGGATTAGACTGAAAGTAAATGGACTTGTATACTAAAGTGTTGCGACAAAGCAAAGCTTGACTGATTATCAGATGATTTTTCCACATGGGTTTTGTGGACGAGTTTACTTCTAGTAACCAACCCACCCACCATCATTATTTAAGATTTCTCGAAGGCATCGAGGCATTGATTCTACTAAGGTCCTTGTTAGTGTAGCGTGATGGTTTACTTCCCACCACACGTTCTCTATATTCGTCTAAAGGTAGGTCGCTTGCATTTGTATGTCCACATGGCAATGACCTCGTTAGCTCTGCCCACATATTCTCTATCGGGTTGAGGTCCGGTGATCGTGGAACAAACGGCAACAGCTTTATCCTGTCTTGCTCCTGAAACCAATCTTGCACTGCTCTGCTCTGATGGATGGGGCTGTGGTCCTGTAAATAAATTATTATCTCGTTACTTCATATATTTTTATTTAAATAACGTATTTGTAATAAGCACATTGTATTAGTATTTTCCATGGTGTTTAGGAATTCAGTCCCTGTCATAGATTCGTGATCTAGATTCAACAGTCGGATTAGGAATGTGGTTTACAGAATCGGGAATCCACATTAAGACTGACTGGCTCAATCCGATTAGAACGACCTGGTATCGAACTGTAATCACAGGAATCCGATAATTTGAACGTCTGTATTCCAACTATGCTGCACACATAAATTCCTTTGATGAAGTAACAGGTAGCAACTGTCTAAGAAAAGTGAGGAATATGTCTACTAGCAGCAATGTAACCTAATTATAACTTATATTTATGTGACGCAAATATTGAATCGAACAAAACACATCTGTTTCAGTGATAGGTAGTTACACCATATCGGATTTGCTGATGACAACATAATAATAATAACAATAATAATAGTAATAACCCCATGTGAGGTTGTTAGATGTTTGATCCTCTACATGGTGTCTACCTTGGTGGCGTATAGGGGAAAGACTCCCAGATATGGCTGGTACCGAGGAAATCAAATACGTGGGGTGGACCAAATACTACCACAATCCTCAACGGCTGTTCAACCCGTTGAACCCAAAACCCAGACACGTCTGAGTGGAAATCACCGGTATCCTGATCAGCGTCTGTCAGCTCAATAAGTTCGGCTGGACTTTCGGATTCTGGGGAGTCCAGGCTAGCACAGCAGAGAATATAGGAGACCTCTGGTAAACTTCACTACAAGCAGAAAACATGCACTGTAACACTAAATATCAATACAGTGATCCAAACAGAAAACTACATAATCTCGCATAAGAAATCGACCGACAAGGAATCCTCATCCTTGGTCTTAAAAGAAACGTGACTAACTGACAATGAAACCTTGCATTACGGAAACCATCGCATCTTCAGGGGCAATGCACAAGAAAAGGTAGCGAAAGGCGCACCAATACTCGGCATGGCATTTCTCGTACACAGATCCATCATCAACTCTGTCAAAGAAATAACACCCATCAACAATCGACTCGATTCAGAGCGCCAATAAAATATATTCACTCATCAATGCACATGCCACAACCAACACCGAAAATAAGAAGAACCCCGAAAATATCGAAAAATTCAGGAGTAAAGTAAAAAAATCATGAACAAAATTCACCAAGATGACGTGAAAATCCTAATGGGAGACTTCAACGCTGAATTTGGAACAGAAAAAACCACCTGGAAAAAATCGGTAAAAATTCAGCACACTAAAACACTAACACCAACGGCATATTATGACAGACACTTGCCAACAATTCAACCTCAAAATGAAAAAAACCAGTAAAATAGGAAGTATTACGATCCCCGATCCAGCATCTTGGTGAATACCAGATCGACCACGTTGCTGTCTCCTGCGCCCACAACAGAATCATCCTCGATATTCATGACCGACAAGGCGTGAACATTGACTCACACCACTACCTCACACCAGTTAATGTCACATTCTCTCCGAAGAGAGTTTACCTCAAAAAACCCTCATTCAAAAATTCGACACATCCAAAATTCAAGGAACCAATATCACAGAAGAATGGGAAAAAGAACCGACGAACAACCGGACTGACTTCTGCAGTCCGCCGCTGGTAGCTGAGTGGTCAGCGCGACGGAATGTCATACCTACCGGCCCAGGTTGATTTCCCGGGTGGGTCGGTGATTTTCTTCGCTCAGGGACTGGATCTTGTGTTGTCCTTATCATCTTCATTTCGTCCCCATCGACACGCAAGTCGCCCAAGCGGCGTCCACTCGAAAGACTTGCATCAGGCGAACGGTCTACCCGACGGGAGGCCCTAGTCACACGGCATTTCCATTTCCTTTCTAATATACTCGAAGAAGCAATTGCAACGGATATCATTCATTAGTCATCAGAATATTTACCAGTGACGAAATGTCCACTCTATTTGAATCCCAGAAAAATAGGAACTTTCTCACAAAGTAATATGAGATGATACCAAAATTTATCTAAGACGCAAAAATTAACTGCAGAGTTTTCATGTACGCAGTAGTAGCACACAAGGAAATATTACGTCTTGAAAGCGTACACTTCATTTCCTCCCCTCATATCAACGCCCTTGTTTTAGTATGAAGTGAGATAATAAAAACAAAAGATTGAAGTTTCTGAGAAGCATATAAGTCATTTCCTCATTTCCTATCATAGCTTTTGTTTTAGTATAAAGTGAAAGAATAAACATTTTGAAGTGTTGGCGGAAGAGCCAACACCGTTTTGCTAGAGGAGGCCGAAATGCACGCGTTTAATTACACTCAGACTGGCGTGAGGTCTGGAACAGTTAAGGGAATGTATAGTAGCAAATAAAGTACGTAGTGGATGTAATACTTAACTTTAATCCACAATTGTAGAACATCTCTCGTTACTGTACATGCTTCACAATATTAATTATCAAATGCTATGGCGCCTTGCTAGGTCGTAGCAAATGACGTAGCTGAAGGCTATGCTAACTATCGTCTCGGCAAATGAGAGCGTAATTGTCAGTGAACCATTGCTATGAACGTCGGCTGTAAAACTGGGGCGAGTGCTAGTAAGTCTCTCTAGACCTGCCGTGTGGTGGCAATCGGTCTGCAATCACTGACAGTGGCGACACGCGGGTCCGACGTATACTAACGGACCGCGGCCGATTTAAAGGCTACCATCTAGCAAGTGTGGTGTCTGGCGGTGACACCACACATTTTATGGTCCTGAAGCATAATATGACACCAGATCCTTATCGTAGGGACTATCGGAAATATAAAAGGTAGGCATCTGTCTGTTCTTTTGTCCAACGGTCTGTTTACTTGCATGCATTACTACCGCTTGCAGATTCCTAATTAAGGACTTGTGGAAATCAAGTTCTTCAGCAGAATGAGCGTTATGTTGTCGTGCTAATTACGGTACGGAAAAAATGCAACAAAGACGAGTTCCCATAGAGCAGTGAAAATACAGTATTTGCAAGTGTCTGTATTCAGCAATGACTGCCAGCTGCCACATCACTTTACAGAGTTCGTGTGGCAGGCAACACAGTTGTGAGTGCACTTCAGAGTTCATTCAGTAAGTCGTCCGGAGATGGACGGAAACGTCAAATTAACGTCGCTTTCCGGGTCATATTCAATCCAAATGAGGTGTTATTAAGGTAGTTGAGTGTTCTAGCAATTGCACTTCGATAATTCCCATGTGAGTATTCGGATAGCCAAAAGAACACGTTGTTGTGTAACCATCGGGAACTACATTAATATCAATTTGCCAGAACTCGACACAATACGTGGGCTGTTTCCTCCGCAGGGTAACCTCTTACTGTTATTTAGGATTCTCTCTGTCTGCCACATTCATCAGGCACTTCCTGCTATTATTAACAAACATCAGCAACTTGTAATCACTGCGAGTAACAACTGTGTGATGATAATAGTACAGGTCGTCGGTGGATGTGGTGGTGTTATTCTGTCAGACTGCTTACAGTAATGTTAATGGTGGGGCACACCATCTAGCGCTGACTGCCTAAGTAAAGACAAGGTGGTGGAGTCGTCGCTTCTCTTTATTTGGCATCAGCTTCAGTAACCTGATTTAACTAAAATAGTACTCCATTCACGAGCTGCTAATGGTACAGTATGACTACAGAGATCATCGTGCGGGTATTACATTAATTCTGCAGTGAATTGCTTGACAAATATTACCGTCAGCTATGCAGCTGAAATGACGCACTACACAAGTACTCTACGTTGCACTTGGTTAAGAGATCAGCTCGCTGCAATTGTGCTTCTACTGTTCGTAAATACTTGTATACTGACCATCCGTTATTTGACTAAATGTGCTCTAGAATCTGATTCGTTTGCATATGACATAGGTTAGTGCCATCACAAAGCAATGACTAAGGAACGGATGGTGTTGAAGTCCCGTTACATTGATGGCAAGACAAATTTTCGCAAATCATCCGTATTGCCACTAAAACAATTGCATCTTAAATATCGAGGGACAGACGTCGACATTGTCATAGGGTGTTGAAACACAGCAGCGGCAGCAGATTAAAGTTTGTGTCCCACCAGGGTTCGAACCTGGACCTCCTGCTTACGAGGCAGACGCGCTGACTACTTTTCTTTTTTGACTTCTGGAAAACAAAAACGAAAAAAGGAAAAATGATTTTGGAAGGTTTTTTGTTGTTTTTTATTTATTTGTTTATTTTATACAAATGGATAAAGGACAGCCATTCCTCTTCGGGTACTTAACCAGGATAGTAGAAAGTCGTCCCGTTACGACATAATTTTTCGATGACTGTCGTCTCGTTGCTGTGTTGTTTCTGTTGTTTGTTCAATCTCATAAAAAGGAAACTGAAAAGAGGTGCGAATGGTTATCTTCTCATGTCATCGATAATCCAGCTGCGAGGTGGCTTATGTAATGCGCTCCATAGAAAATTAGAAAAAATTCCCTGTATTTAGGCTTCTTGACGATCGCGCAGTGTCGTTCGTTGAGGTAATACCAAAAATCGGGTGCTGTTTTTTTTACCATTACCGAATAGGTAGTGAACAGCGAGGCCGCTAATCTATGTCACAGAGTTCGTGTTTGCTCTTGGGAGATGCATCTCATCGAGGAAAAGAAGTGATAGGGTAGTTATCCTGTCGCGAGTCTTACGTGTGAGAAAAGCCAATATCTGACGCACCAAATACCAAACTTCCTTTGCTGACCCTCATTCGGTACGATGTTCATCCGTGTCAATCACTTGGCATGTGGCACACAAGGGTGAGTCGGCGAGGTGGATGTGATGTGGGCGGGACTGGCACAACTGTTTCCCATTAACAGTTACGTACCATGCAGATTACACGTCAGTATCAAGGGTGGTGGCATTCACTGCCTGCCACACAGCTCGCCACTTTGTAGTGGGGTGTTTGGTTTCACTCACATTCGGCGTCCCGTTCAGTTGCATGGCAGCATATATCGCCCTCGTCATCGTCAAGTGTGTGGGTAGTAGTGCGTTATGGACGTCAAGGAAGAATTGCCTAATGTAGAAGAAAAATGCGGGGATGTCCGATTTCATCACAGGGGTGCGAGTGAGGTTGGTCGTAAGGCCTCCAATGACAGACTTGTGAGGCACGTTGGGCTTCGTCGCCACAATTGCAGGTGACAGCTGACGAACAGGGCCTTCGCTATGTTCTGAACATGGCGAAGGCCTAAACCGCCTCTGCTTCTCGGGAGGGTTAGGGACTCGTAACGAATCTTAAGTAACAATCTCGCATTAACAATGGATCCCAAAACCGCCAACATGCGGTGAGTAGTTGGTATCGGGAGTATCTGTGCAAAATGGGGGATACGGGACGCCAAATAGACGTTAGCATATCGCGTCCGTTGCAGGAGGTCTAGATGTCTAAGACGGTGCACACTTATTCCTGTCCTCATCTGATTCAACAAACGCCTGTAGTTAAGGGCTGTGGAACGCTTCATATCAGATGTGAAACCAATGCCAAGACAGCGGATTGTGTCACTGATTCGTAGCGTTGTGACGCTCTCGTCGGATAGACCTCTGCCTATAGACAGGGCGTGCGATTTGTGGAGACAGATTGCTCCCCGATGCCGCGCCGTAGGTCGTCACCCACGCCAGTGCTGTACGAACATCATTACTGCGAAGAAGGAGTACCATATCATCTGCATAGGCAGTGCAGCAAAAAGTGTGTCCACCAAGGGCCATCCCAGTCAGGCGTTGTCGGAGGCCGCAGAGGAGTGGTTCCAGGACGAGGGCATACAATATCGCCGAATGAGGGGAGCCTTATCGCATCGATCGCTGGATCTGTATCGGCGGCGTGAGAGGGCCACCATATAACACCTTGGACGTCGCGCCGCGTTGGAGACGCATCGGTACCTCAACTATGATGTCCGGATACCCCATGTGTCGCAGTACTTCCATCAAAAATGTGTTATCGGCTCTGTCAAAGGCCTGACTAAAGTCGAGTAAGGCCAAAACTCCTGGCAGTTGGCGAGCTTTGGCTAGCGCGATCATATCTCGGTATCGGCACCGTGCAGTGGGAATATTATGGTCACCTCGAAACGATACCTGGTCCTGCGACACAACACATTGTACCGGTCGCTATAGGCGTGCCGCCAGAAGCCGGGTGAAAATCTTCATGTCACTGTTGAGTAAGTCAAGGGGCGATAATCACTGATCCTGGATTCGCCTCGTGGTTTGTGTATGGGCACAATCAGTCCTTCTAGGAACGCCCCAGGGATCTGCGTCGTGGGAGACATAAGATCGCGGCAAATATCAGTCCATGCTGGTGCCAGTAATTGTTGATATGTCCGATAAAATTCCAGAGCAGGGCCATCTGGTCTCGGGGACTTATGAGTAGCCCCCGCCTGTATTGCTTCAATGATTTCCTCTTCCGTTACATCTGCAGTCAAATCCGCTGCCGCTGTCGGAGAGATCGTGCCATAGGTGAGTTGAGAGACTTCGGCGATCACCTCTGGGGGATGTCGGTGTTCCGAGTACAGCGTAGTGCAGTGAGCATGAAGGGCGTTTCCTATATCACGCTGGGTATCAAGGCGTCGTCCGGCTTCCGTCGTGATAGCTTGGATCAGTGTCCTGCGTCGGCGCCGTCGTTTTGCAGTGACGTGGTACATCGGCGGTTCCTCCTGGGCCACTCTGTCTTGAGTGCGCACTCTGACGATCGCACCCTCAAGTTGGCAACGTGTTAATCTGATGATCTGTGCCTTGGCACGGTTCACCGTCACCTGCCTTGCAGGTGAGTGCGGCAATGTTGTACATTCCCTTAAGATGCTGTAGTAAAAGTCCACGGCATGTCTCTTCCATGCTGCTACATCTCGTCCGTAACCTATCAAGGTCATCCGGAGGGCTGGTTTGGAACAGAGTAACCACTACGACAGTGTAGACCGGTAGGTGCGACGTCGGCGGCTACAGGAATCCCACGTGTTCTGTGTAAGGCGTAGACATTCCTGAGAGGCTAGGTGGGAGACGTTCAACTTCCAAGGACCACAGCTGCGCTATACCTTCTGGAGGCCGAGGGTGATGGCACAAATGTAGCCCTCGTGGTCAGAAAACGCTGTGGGCCAAACTTCGGCAGCTCTCGTCCCCACAGCTATGGAGCGCGAGGTATAAATCCTGTCGATGCGACTGGAGGAATGGCTGGTGTGGTGCGTATATCTGGGCCGATCGCCACAAACATGTTCCAACGAGTTCACCAATTGAAGATTATTTATAACTGTCGAAAGTTCTGTGCGGGGAGAATGATGTAGTAACTGATTCTTAGGTGCTTGGCTACAGTTGAAGTCCCCTCCGAATATCAAGGCGTCCTGACGGCCCATAAAGAGGGGCGTGATTGTATGAGCGAAAAAGGTGGATCGTTCGCGACGCCGACCAGATCCTGATGGCGCATAGATGTTAATAAGTTTGGCTCCTTGGATAGTAAGAGCCATGCCTCTGGCTTCATGGAGATACTCGACGTCTTCTGCGGATATACCTTCGCGGAGGAGGATCGCCACACCACTGCCATTGGCAGACGCATGTGAGACCCAAGTCTTGTAGCCATAGGGTCCCTTGAAGTCTGTGACATACACCTCTTGAAGGAGCGCAATGTCGATGTCTACTGCGTTGGGTAGATCCTGTAGCATCGCTAGTTTATGTCGGGCACGTATGTTGTTGATGTTAATCGTCGCTAGACGGTACGTTTGGTCAGCCAGATCGGCAACTGGGTTCTTTAGGAGGCCAGGTGTGGGCGGCAGGGGCGGCCCCACAGAGGCTGACGATACAGCCGTAGTCACTGTGGTTGGTCGGTGCTGGGTACAGCCGATGGAGCATCTGTGCCTTCGGCATCCTCCTGGTGCTGTGGCTCATCCTCGACATCATCCGCCCAAGAATCAGATGCAGCAATTGGTTACTGTTGATCAGTGCTGTCAGTAGAGCGCTCGCGCGCATGTTCAGAAGCAGAAGTGGTGTTGTCAGTCCGAGGCTCAGAAAATGTATTCGCCGTAGCATCGTGACGGGAAGGGTGAGTTGTGGTGGTAGAGTCCTGAGTGTCGTCCGACGCCGGATCTGCGTCCGGGTCACACATCCGAAGCAGGCAATCATCGGATGGCGTATGGCGCCGTTTCTTGCGTTTTCGAGGGGCTCGCTGTTTTCGTACATGTGGTCTGTGTCAGAGTGCGGGCGGCAATCGTCTGACGCGGTCTCCATTGGTAGGAAGGCAGAAGTAATTTCTGGTTCGATTACCATCTTCTCTTGACGCTCGTCTCGGTGGCACAATTGATCACCGTCTTGAGGTAGTTCTGCCGATGACGTCGTGGAGGGGGATATGCTGTCCGCCACAATGTCATCGACCATTGACTGCAATATGGTGTTTCGATCCTGGGCAGGAACAGCTGTTGCGGTTGCAGCCGCTGCATACGTGATGGGGAGTGAAGTAGGTGTCGCCGGGGATGGAACTTCATCAACCGGTGTCTGAGTCAGTCGGCGTAGAATACAGGCCGATCGGACATGTCCTTCCTGGCCACAGCCAGCTCAAGTACGCGGTTGTCCGTCGTACATGACAATGGCTCTGCAGCCGCCAATTACTAAATACGATGGCACATGCTTCGTCAGTGCAATCTTAATTTGTCGCACTCCGTTTAAGACGGGGTATATCTCAAACGTTTGCCATTTTTCAGCCAGGTGGTAATCCACGTTGCCGTACGGTTTGAAAGCTGTCATCACAAATTCTGGCGGGACTTCGAATGGCAGCTCGAAGACCCTCAGAGTGCGAAGGCCTAATCCAGTGTGGTCGATCGTTACAGTTCCTATGTGGCCATCAGAATGCTTAAATTTAAGTCCATGAGTGTGTCGGCACACAGCAGTGCACGCCTCTTCATTGAACAGTTTTATGTATACGACAATTTGTGTTATAGAAAAGTGGATCCTAACGATGTCTTGGATGCAACATGAAGTTTTTCCCGGATGAAACGTTCAATGTCAAGTGCTCGAGGTCTTGCGTAGTCCGCTTGAAATGTGATTTTAATTGTAGACTTGCGATACGAGTGCGCCATGGCACTACCGAGACACGGACGCGTGACACTCACTGCAGTTGAAGGTAAACAGGAAACATTCTCGCGCGCAGTACGCAAACAGGCGGGACACAGGCACGACGAACTTGCCACACCTCTGCTAACAGCGAATTGTGAATTTGTGCCCCACCAGAGTTTGAACCAGGACCTCCTGCTTACGAGGCAGACGCGCTGACTATTGGGTTAGCAGGACACAACGGCCAACTTGCCTGCGGGACCTATCTACACACGCTCCTCGTCAGACTCAAATTTCCATGTTTGCCGCATACTACATACGCTGTACTCTTCCGTCCATTATTCCACTCGCTCTCAGCCACACTGTATTCCCGCGAGTGTTTGGACGATGACGTGCGTCTAGCACTGAAAAGTTTCGATGATCCGTCGAGACCTGAATAAATACGCAGGATGTTTCAGGAGGAATACTGAATGTTGTAGGAGGTGGTAGTATAGACAAACTGCAGAAAAAATGCCATATTACTTGTGTCCAATTTTTATTGAGTACATACAGCTGGGTTCAATGCATTTTCGTTTTATTTGTAGGTCCTTACAGGATCCCATTTTCTACACTTTCTTGAAAATGAGCTTCCAGCATTATCGGATAAGGTTCCTTTGGCTACAAGAAAGCGTATGTTCCTCCAGCATGACCGAGCTTGAGCACTTTCTTGTCGTCAGGTGACATATAATCCAAACTTAACATTTCCCGGAAGATGGATCAGTATATATGGGCCCTTTTCTTGGTTCAGAATGGTTCAAATGGCTCTGAGCGCAATGGGACTTAACTTCTGAGGTCATCAGTCTCCTAGAACTTAGAACTACTTAAACCTAACTAACCTAAGGACATCACACACATCCATGCCCGAGGCAGGATTCGAACATACGACCGTAGCGGTCGCGCGGTTCCAGACTGTAGCGCCTAGAACCACTCGGCCACCCCGACCGGCACTTTCCTTGGCCCCAAGGTTCCCAAACCTAATCTGGATTTTCGGCTGTGGGAATGGTTAAAAGGCGAAGTCTACGAAGAAAAAGTAAATCCAAGAGCCGATTTGTTCGTTCGGATTGTGAATAGCGCAACCTTCATAAAAGAACGCAAAGACGACCTCAGAAGAGCTACAAGTGGTGTTGTCAAGAGAAGTCAAAAGTGCATTGAAGTTGGTGGGGGAATTTTTGAAAATCAACTTTGAACGTCCTCATTTGTCTTTGCTTTGAATTTGTTGGGGTCACGAACTAACAGCTGTACCTCTGTACTCAATAAAATGTGAACACATTTATATTGCATAGCTGACGCAATTCGTCTATAGTACCACCTGCTAAAATATCTACTATTCCTCCTGAAACACCCTGTATATGCATATATGTGTGGTGTCTGTTCTTTCGGACATGTCTGAAAGGAAAGACAGCACAGATTCGAGTTCGAACCTTATCAGGCACAAATTTTCATCTGACATGTCCGAAAGAACAGACCACACACACACACACACACATTTCCATCTTAATTGCTATTCGGAAAATGTTTGGCAACTCGGTGATAGTGATGGACTGGAGCTGCATTAACCTACTCATTTCACTAGATACAGTTGTAATTTTCTGAACAAATCATGTTTAATAAATGAGAGCGATTTGTAAAATTTACGTTTGAGAGATGGCTACTTCATGCGTTGATTACAGTGTCTCTCATAGTTTACTTTATGGGAAACCTACTTGTTTCTGCTCCAGCCTATACTACAGCAATGAGTGGATGCTCGTATTCTTAATACCTCACTGGATGTGCTACTGCAACTGTAGCCAAAGATTCGAATCCCTCTGGAAAAGTATATTGCGAGTCAGATGATTTTGCTCCTCGTCTACTGTCATTGAATACGATCACAACGAAACTAAGAATATGAATGCTACGAATCCTTTGAGTTCATACTGAGGTACTATGCAGATGAAAAAAGTAGTTTTCCACAATTATCATAGGACAGAGGGAGTTTGTGAGATTCCACTATTTATGACTGCATTATTAACTGTTTGTTCACAGGCGCTTTTCTGCCGCTTGTTGTAACTGTTTTTTGAATGTTGGAGCTGGAACAATAGAAACATCAGATTTTCGCCATGTGGAATATTCCAATTCACTTTAAGTCTTCACGTTTCGAGCAACGGCAGAATATCCGTCAAAAAAACTGACAATAAGAAGCCAGGTGATGCCTGTCTTCCAGAGACTGGAGAAGCTCCAAAATTGTGAATAGCGCCTGGTGAATACACTTTCAAGGTTTCGGTCCGGTTAAGATAGTGAAACACGACTAATTGTGGCAGTTATTAATTAATGACCTTTCGCTTGCACTCACTGCATCGATGTATTACAAGTGATTACACTGTAGCCTCTAAACCTAGTTACAGAAAGGCAAATAAAACTCACTGACATATAATGAGGATATTCCGGCCCTCAGCAGCCACACCTTTGAGACGAAGTTATACTCACTTCTGAGATCACTGTCGCTCACAGAACACATCAGCTGGTATCCTTCCTGGTAGTATAACGGAAACTCGGCAACAACGCAGAAT
This sequence comes from Schistocerca piceifrons, assembly GCF_021461385.2. Taxonomy (NCBI): domain Eukaryota; kingdom Metazoa; phylum Arthropoda; class Insecta; order Orthoptera; family Acrididae; genus Schistocerca; species Schistocerca piceifrons. The sequence continues at coordinate 655,215,822 of NC_060139.1, forward strand.
ATGTTTGTCACTGTGTGACCGACAAGTTACTTCCTTGATGGCACATAACTATTCTGCTAAATTCACTAGATATTATCGTGTCATTTCAATTGAACAATGTGAGGATTTTCTCTTAACATGTAATATAAGGATATCAGTTAATGCTTTTGAGTCCACGAAAGTCGTTCCACAGGGGATATACAACTTCTCTCGTCTCTTATGTTGCGGTTTAATCTGACGTAGCGTCTATTTGGCCAATAAGTAAGCCGACATGTTCTGCACCTCGTCGTTAGCTCTGAGGTAATGTGCCAGCCTACCGGCTGCAAGCTGCTTTCGTTCTCCTTTCCAGGCCTGCTGAAATCCAGGTTTTTAATTCTCTTGTGGCAGAACTACAAGCAGGCTGATAGAAACTCAATAAGGGAATCGCAGGACAACGCTCGAGCAAAATTCGCCTTACTACTTTCAGTACACCATAGTGTCAGAGCGAAAACCTTATGGTACTGCAAAATTCATAATGCCACTTTTGTTTTCTGCCGACATATTTTTCGTTGTTGTGAATACATAATTTTATCTATGAACTGCCACACTTTCACAATACTTGAGTATGATACAGGAAATGACGTAAATACAGACCTTCTCGAAGTCAGAAGTCGGTAATATCCAACTAATTTGTGTTAAAATAGGCACAATCGTCTTACAGACACTTCATGCTTTATTAAGATAGACTGTCGTCGTAATGTTTCTATAGTAAGTTGAATTTACTTTGTATTAGTACAGTGAATATTTTAATTGCATTTTCCATTAGTTTATTGAATACAATAGTAAATATCAGAAAGAAATAAACCAGCAACAGTATATTCTTCCACAATATCTAAAACAATCTGACAATGCTAAAGTAGTCTACAAATTCTACACCTGTAGAAACCTACTGGTTCTAACGATGTCATTAAACCAGAGTAGTTTCAGGAGCAATTTCGTCTAGAAATGAGTTGCCTTGGTGGTTGATCTATCAGAAGCGGGAAAGGTAAAATTTTACGAGTATGCGATCTGAGGAACAAATGCCTGAGAGATGACTTCCCCGCCGGCCGCGGTGGTCTCGCGGTTCTAGGCGCGCAGTCCGGACCCGCGCGACTGCTACGATCGCAGGTTCGAATCCTGCCTCGGGCATGGATGTGTGTGATGTCCTTAGGTTAGTTAGGTTTAAGTAGTTCTAAGTTCTAGGGGACTGATGACCACAGCTGTTAAGTCCCATAGTGCTCAGAGCCATTTGAACCATGACTTCCCTATCAATCTCCCGGATAGTTTTATTTCTCAAATTAACAGAGTGCGTTATCATGCAGTATCACACCTGATGTAGTTTTGTCGGTCGATTTTCCTACGCTGCGACCGAAAGATGTCTCAATTGTTGGCAACAAATTGCAAACTGCGATGGACGCAGCCTTGGGGAAGAAATTGTAGTACAAAAAAAACTTTTGGACCTATCAGATGGAAAATATTATGTTCACACTACTCTGTGCTCGAGTTTCAGTCTTTCATTTCTTCTTAGGAAATTAACGGTAAAGGTATCATAACTCGTCACCAGCAACAGTATTGCATAGGAATGCTCAATCAGCGACCTGATGACATTCAGGCAAACTGCAACTATAGTCACTCTGTTGATTTTTGTTGTTTAGAATTAGAGCATGCAGTACTCCTACACCAGACGTCTGAACCTTGCATGTTTAATACAAATGTCGCATCATGGTTAAATGGTAATCCATCAGTAGTCGAGACTTCCTTCATGCGGAAAATCATTCATGCCAGAACGACCTTTGTTAAAACAAGAATATCTTTTCTTGGCGTATTTTTCCCAAAAGTACTCGCGCTACACATAGCTCAAATCTTTCGAGCTGCCTCCTCTGCATTTACCCCTCTGTTATACCAAAAGTAAGTATTGTGTTGCCGATGTTACATCCTTCTTCACTTAACACCCAATTTTACAACGCTTAACCGTAGTTCATGATTTTACAGTGCTTAACTGCAAGATGATAACTAGAACTTCAAATTCGAAAATGACAGTTGATATACACACTGACAGCGTCACGCCGCGTTCACCTGGGCGGCGCCCGATTTCAGACGGCGGGTGCCGTCTGGCCGGTGACCGGTAACCGCTGCATCGCGAAGAAACGCCGAGCGTAAGTTGTTCTGATCGCGCCGCAGCCAGCAGCTGTCCTGCGGAATGTTTCTGGAAGTATTTGTTATTACTGGTGGGTAGAATGTGAAGTGAATTATGTTAGATGTTCATTCGGACTCGTAACTTTAGACGAGAGCCAAAATGTGGTAAAAAAAATACAGTCGGATGCGAACCCGCAACTATACATTTAGGATGCAAGGCGACTACCACTAGACCACGGGCTCACACAGCACGACAGCATCGCAGAAGTAGTTAACACTTCCTCCTGTCGTTTCCTCATCTTACAGTGTTGCCAGATTGTGCAGATGGCCGGACTTACAGTTGTCAGGGGCGGTCAGTTTTATTGGCAACCTTAATTGAACGACTCGGACTTAGTCTCTGTGGCGGCCGGCCGGCGGCCAGTTTTTATGTCTAAGACTGTACATGACTGGTCTCAGTACATTGTCGTTCAAAATAAGCCTCGAAACAGTACTATGAACGATAACGATATCAGGTTTTTCGCAATAGGTTTCTTTGATTCTCTCCCAGTCTAAATTACGAAACCAGTAAAAGTATTTCAGTGGAACGCAACCTCAACAATTCTAACAGAGAAAGCTTACAGAGAGATCATCAGTCAGCCTGGTGTAGTCCTGTTATGCGAAACATTGTTAAAGTCTTTGCAGACTCTTCGCCTTAAAAATTATTTCGTAACAAGGGATGACCGTATCGATGGGAAAGGCAGCGTCACTATATTAGTAATAATGCGCTGTCGCATAAAGCATTCCCGCTCAATGCAATAAATAATGAAGTCGAATCAGTTGCTGTGCAAATACAAGCTGCTCACAAAACCCTTACAGTAGTCTGCGTGTATAAAGCTCCCCAATATAGAATCGTGGAAGTCGACTTGAGACGCAATAAACCAGCTTCCCCTCCATTCATAACAAGTGGTGAACTGAATTCCCATCATGTTACATTGGGAGGAGACGTGACTGACAGGAATGCCAGGACTTTAATGGATGTTATCGAAGAAAATAACCTAGTAATAGTCGACGATGGAGCTCCAATTATGATGTCTGCACCCTTCTGTAGAAGTTCCGCAACAGATATAACGCTTGATGGAAAGACAATAGGAGGGAGAGGCAGGCTTACTGATGAGGTGATTGAACGTCTACAGAGATACTATGGGTATGCTATAAGGCAAAATACTAGTAATGTTAGTCACGATAAAGGATGACAGCCAAAAACAGTTGCAGGCTAAAAATTTATTAAAATTGACCAAGGTTTCGGTACATATAAATATACCTTCATCAGAAGTAAAAAATCTAAAATTACATCATGCAAAGGAGATTAATAAAACAATTGTGACAAGGGCGTCGTCAATAATTAAGACATCTTCTCCATTTGTACAACATGACTATGGGCACCGGGTCAATGCAAACAGTTTAACACGAGTACTTCGCCTACAGCTGTCATCCCTTATCGTGAAGAATTTCAACAGTTGTTGTTGCAGCCATGTTTAAAATCTTGAGTAATGTTAGTGACATGCGAAAAGCAGTGTGGGCATTGTTCCTTCATACTGCCTCTTCCAATGAATACCCTCAACACAGCCTGTGCCCAAAAGATTCCTGGTGGAAATATAATGCAAAAAAGGACTATGATCACAAACATGGTTTGCCAGCAGCTGTGATAAATGCAATAAAACCAATTTTTCATGACTTAGCACAGCCAGAATTGTTACACAAATGTCTACACGGAAAGACGCAGAATCCTAATGAGAGCGTAAACAATTTGATTTGGAAAGTGATTCCTAAAAGGGTGTTTGTAAGCATAAAAACGCTGCACTTTGGCATTTATGATGCAATAGCAACCTACAACCAAGGGAACAGTGTGAAGTGTGAAGTTCTGAAGGCATTAGGATTTACTGCTGGGGTTAACACTGAGGAGCACTAAGAAATATTGACAGAGAAAGGATAAGAGGAGCAGAAAGAAGAGAAAGGCATCTGAAGTATGATGGAACAACAGGCCAGAAAAGAAGACAGAAGATGAAGCTTTTGGAGGATGAAGAAGAAGACCCTGATAATCCATCCTATAGTGCAGGAATGTATTGAGAAACTTTGATAGCCATTTCCCGTAAATTAGAATTTTTGGAATATAAGGAACATTTTCTCAAAATCCACTCAAGCTAGAGAGATGAAATTTTTATACAGCACTCCTAGTGGTCAAACTTACATTGTAACACAGCCATTTGGCAATATGTTCAGTAGTTTCATTTCAGTTTAATTATAAAGCAATTATTTGTGAAAAAATTTGGGTCATTAATAAAAAAAATAATTGGAAGGAAACTAGAAATATACTCCAAAATCCCTCTGTCATAACTGCAATACTAAACCACTCTATATGTAAAAAAATTCAAATTTTTCTATTTGGTAGTTTATTTATAAATGTTCCTCAAACTTAGTGATTTTAACATGGGCAGCATAGGCACCTCCGGCTCCCCTTAAGGGAAGCATGATCGATCCGTTTCTTGTCTCTCAGGCCCTGCCCCAGGGTGCAAGTTTAAGCCCCGTCTTGCATAGGACGTATACTTATGATTTAGAAAGAACGATCACTCTCCCGACAAAAAATTTACAATATGCAGACGATGTTTGTGTTTATTCAAGTGCAGACTCATATATTCAGGCTAAAACAGAGTTACTCACATCTATAGAAGACATCGACGAATGGCTTTCTAACAATGGCTTGGAGATCTCGTCTGAGAAATCAGTGATCGAAACTTTTTATAAACCGAACACTGCTTGCATTGTTTGTCACACCACATGTGGAAAGATAAAGTCTCACGCTCGATTCCTCGGTATGGTATTTGACTCTCGGCTCAGCTGTGCGCCTAACTTACAACCTATTGTTGATAAATGCGAGGAGGGATTAAACGTAATTCGCTCTCTCACTCGTGTATGGTAAGGAGCACATCAAAGTATTCTATTCATGAAGTATCGACGGATTATTCAATGTGGACTGGACTATGGTTGTATGCTGTATCACAATGCGCCTAAGATTTACTCTTCAGTTCGAAGGCATTCGTACCTGCCTTGGTGCCATATGTTCGACGCCTGCAAATGCTCTTTTGGTGGAGGCAGGAGAAAGGCCTTTAACCATCAGACGTCAGATGCTGTGAGATAAATTTTTCATTCAAGGAATGGCCTTTGTGGAATGTCTTGTCTACAAAAGTAGAGACCGCATTTACCAACTACGGAATGCCTCTGACAGAAGATCTAAAATTCCTGCCGCCTGCGTAAGCTTTGACTCTTGGTATGCCGTCACACGTTCTATGCGATGTTCTTCATATTTGATTTTATGATACTGACACTCTCGGTTACCGTATTCAGTCTATTAATATAATATGACAACCTCGCTGAGTGTGAACGAAAATTTCACATTTAATTGCCTCACTGAAGCTCAGTGGCCTGGTTATATCTATCTATGTATTGATGGATCCAAAATTCCACAGGAGGAGTATACAGGATACGCTTTTTTATGCCTTCAGATCCAAATTAGTAAAGCATGCAAACTGTCTGAAGGTGCTCCAATTTTTACGGCGGAGTCTGTGGCAGTTTTGGGAGCAATTAAGTTTGTATCTTCTACTTCCTTATTGAAGATATTAATCGTGTCCAACTCCCAAAGCGTTCTTAAAAGCATTCAACGCCGAGGATGGAATAAAATTACCAACCGTTATATTTTGGATGTGGTACTGGAATACATTCGCTGTTAACAGGGAATCATTCTGCTGTGGGTGCATTCCCACGCTGGTATCCGCTATAATGAGGAAGTTGACGGCTTTGCGAAGCAAGCTGCATCTGCAGGAACTGTTCTCGATGTGAAATTACCGTATACAGACTACTTACGTAAAAGTCATAAGCCATGGAAAACAGCAGTGGCAAGATATGTGGAATGTGTCCCAAAAAACGAAAGGTGGATATAACGCTACATTACAACGCCGTGGCTTATGAGAACGCATTTGGACCAATCTACGATTTCCACCATCATTCGATTCCGTTTTAACCCTGCCTCGTTTACTATGCACTGCATAGAATCAACATTTGGGATTGCTCTGCATGTGTGTGTGATTCCGAGTCAGAAGCTGTTGTAGACCATACTTTGTTTTCGTATTCCAAATTTGACAATGAACGATCGAAATTTCTGAGGCCTTTGATGATTTTGAGTTACCTTCACCCTCAATCAGTGTCTTCTCTTTTGGTTTCTAAAGATATTCGTCTGTATAAAGTGATTATCAATTTTCTTAAGAGTATAGGGAAAAATCTATAGGATTCATATTTTCATTTATCGGTATCAGTTATTGTTAAATTTAAGAAGTATTGCGAATTGATTACATAAGTATGTGTAGTTTACTTATCAGTCTATTTGTTAAACTTTTTTGTGGTAAAAGCTTGAGATTTCCACTTTGTAGTTATACATTTTTGTAATTTCTTTGTACAATTATGTAATCTGTGTAAACATGTGATCTCGATGGCTAAGTAGTGTGCCAGCTCTGGATGCCAAATGAAATGGAATTAACAAACAAAACAAAAATGAATATTTTGATGGGTAGTGCAACATGTTGGACGAATTGTTACAAGAGGCAGCTTGACGTCAGTGATTAGAGAGAAAAACGGAACGTCAGAAAGCGGGTGCCACAGGAATAGCTCGTACGTTCTAGAGACCTCACCAGAATTACTGCTCATTACTCGGCAAAGCGAACCGTGAAACGAAAGGTGGATATAACGCTACATTACAACGCCGTGGCTTATGAGAACGCATTTAGACCAATCTACGATTTCCACCATCATTCGATTCCGTTTTAACCCTGCCTGGTTTACTATGCACTGCATAGATTCAACATTTGGGATTGCTCTGCATGTGTGTGTGATTCCGAGTCAGAAGCTGTTGTAGACCATACTTTGTTTTCGTATTCCAAATTTGACAATGAATGATCGAAATTTCTGAGGCCTTTGATGATTTTGAGTTACCTTCACCCTCAATCAGTGTTTTCTCTTTTGGTTTCTAAAGATATTCGTCTGTATAAAGTGATTATCAATTTTCTTAAGAGTATAGGGAAAAATCTATAGGATTCATATTTTCATTTATCGGTATCAGTTATTGTTAAATTTAAGAAGTATTGCGAATTGATTACATAAGTATGTCTAGTTTACTTATCAGTCTATTTGTTAAACTTTTTTGTGGTAAAAGCTTGAGATTTCCACTTTGTAGTTATACATTTTTGTAATTTCTTTGTACAATTATGTAATCTGTGTAAACATGTGATCTCGATGGCTAAGTAGTGTGCCAGCTCTGGATGCCAAATGAAATGGAATTAACAAACAAAACAAAAATGAATATTTTGATGGGTAGTGCAACATGTTGGACGAATTGTTACAAGAGGCAGCTTGACGTCAGTAACTTGAGAGAAAAACGGAACGTCAGAAAGCGGGTGCCACAGGAATAGCTCGTATGTTCTAGAGACCTCACCAGAATTACTGCTCATTACTCGGCAAAGCGAACCGTGAACCTCGCCGTAGCTCTGAGTTGGTCACGTGGCAGCCACGTTTTGGTATAGAGCAAAGCACTCTGTTACCTCGCAGCGCGAACGCGGAAAATGATGACAGAAAATGATCTCACGGACAGCCATTAATTGAAGAATATGAATGGAAAATATTCTAAGAGCCATTTTTTTTTCAAAAACTCGTTTTCAGTGCTCTTCTGTTCTCGGTACTTTGTTGCATGTCCCTAGACTTGTCCCAATTGTTAAATCGTGAAGAAAACATTTCCAACATTCATTATCAGAAGGTGTATCTTTCATTTACATCATTCTCCGCAAGCCAGCTAATGGTGTGTGGCGGAGGTTCTTTTTGTACCACTAACTGAGCTCTCCAACCATGTTCCACTAGTGAATGGCGCATGTGAAGAATGATTATCGGCAAGCCTCTGTAATGGCTCTAATTTCTCGAATTTTCTCCTAGTGGTCATTACGCGAGACGTATGTGGGGGCGAAGTAATACGTTGTTCGACTCTTCCCGAAAAGTGCTCTCTCGAAATTTCCATAGTAAATCTCTCCGTGACGCACAACGCCCCTCTTGTAACGTCTGCCAATGGATTTTGTCGAGCATCTGCGTAACGCTCCCGCGCTGGCTAAATGATTCCTTGTTGAATCGCGCCGCTCTGCGTTGCCGCCGATGTACGTCAGTGTCTTCCTTCCGAAATATTTACTCACGATTGTTGTGACAGCTAAAACTATGAATCCTTTCTATGTAATTGTAATGCGTACGACTGACTTCTTGGATTTTAAAGATACTACTGAAATATTTTTGTCAATGCAGATGTGTAAGACCTCCTAATGCAATATGATCAGTGTCTGCTACTCCTACCAGCTGAAATAGCTATTAAAAAATTTTGATGTGGAACAAAAATATACACATATTTTAATGAATTCAAACGAGGAAAGACCAAGACAGGTGAGGGTGGACACTTAAAAGTTACAAAACATGCTTCTCCTGCATTACTCTTTTCCATTGCGGCACTTGCTTGACCTGCGCACTGCAGCCACATTTATAATCAACCAAGTTAAAATGTGTGCACTATACTTCTGTTCGGAAATCACTTGATTGCTGCGCTCCTTATTTCTGAACTGGCAGAAATTGGAAGACTTCGGACTCTTTATGCTTTGTGTCTTGCCAAAACCACTAATAGTAATAATAACCATAATAATAATAATACTGTGTACATCACCATAGTATGCCTTATGTAGTTACTGCTGTGTTGTGCTGTCAATTAATTGATTTACCTCTTTCGAAGCGAATAATGAAACAGTTTCTGGACTACTGTAGATATTACGTACAACTTGGAGAAGATTTTTTTGAGATATTTAGCATTTGTCAGATTTGTGTCTCACTTTTATCTTCATCGATGTACGGGAGAAAGCAAAATATATGTTTGTAGTGGGTGGACTGTGTGAGGAACCTGTAACCTCCACCGCATTAATGCTACTAATTGAGAAAAAGTAATCATTAATAAGTTACGAAATCAGAACTAGAGTCTTACAAAACTGTGATAGTAGTAATGCTCTTTCGAAAATAGTTTATAGTTTCGTGACTGAAACAGAACTGAATCGTTTTGTTTTTATGCCCCAGAAAATTTCATCTCACCCCTCAGGAAGTAATTGGAACCACTGGTCTACAGGGTGTATAATCTGCACCCTAAAGGTTACGAAGTCTCTAAAGAGGTTTTCCAGTTCTGCATCCCATCAACGTTTCTCATAAAGATATAAGCACATACTCTCATTGAAAAAAAAAGAAACAGCTCCTCGAAGGACTTGTACAAATCGGTCGCAAACTGATGTTCATAAGATATCGACGGAAAAAGCAAAATTGTAATCTTTCACGGCCAATGGATGAATGTGTGATGCTACAGCACAATTTTACCGCGCAGCTGGCAAAGATAGTCGATACCAGGGCAGAAGGTCTTGGCGAATTTCATACCGCGTTCACAGTTGGACTGCAACTACGTCTTGCAGACAGGAGCTTGAACAGTATGCGCAGATGCCAGCATTTGATGGAAGACGTGTAGCTGGGCTCAAAGAAGTCGGTTAGAGTAATCAGCGAATCGCTTGACATTTGAATAGGAGCGATGCCACTGTTCTACGATGTCGGCAGGAATGCGTGAATCGTGGCCGAATACAGCATCAAGAACGACGCGGTCGACCTAGATTAGATCAGATTAGATTAATTATTCATTCCATAGACCCATAAAAGAGGGAATCCTCCTGGGTGTGGAACATGTGAGATGAACACATTACAAAAATGTAATTAGAAAAACTTGAGTTTCATTAATTTTAATGATCCTCAGTCAATAAACAGTAAAATTATGTACATGAATTAAATTTAAACTTCTAATATTTACAGGTTTAATACTTACATCTGCTTCCATTTAATCCATCATTCAGACATTTGCTAGTTTCTTGGCTATTACAACAAAGTATTGTCAAAAATTAAAGTAAATTATTCATTTCAGTGATCCTCAGTTAAGAACAGTCAGATTATGTACAAGATTTAAAATTAAACTACCACTATTTACAGACTTAAGACTTACATCTGCTTTCCATACATCCATCATTCACACAGTAGGTAGTTACTTGGCTGTTACAACCAAGTATTGTCAAAAATTAAAGTATGGTCTACTACACTTGTTGAGAAACTCATGGATGGAATAGAAGAAGTTGGCCACCAAAAATTCTTTTAAATTATGTTTAAATTGTGCCTTGTCTGAAACTAAACTCTTAATGGTTGCTGGTGACTTATTGAAAAATATGCGCTGCTGAATACTGGACTCCTTTCTGGGCAGGAGTAAGTGATTTTAAATCTTTATGTATATTGTTCTTATTCCTAGTATTGATACTGTGTACTAAGCAGTTAGTTGGAAAAAGAGATGTATTATTTACAACAAACTTCATTAAGGAATAAATATACTAAGAAGCTGTGGTTCTATTCTTTGAATAGGTTTCGACATGATGTTCTTGGATTTACATTACTCATTACTCTTATTATACGCTTCTGAACTCTAAAAATTTTTCTCTGTTTGTGGAGTTACCGCAGAATATGATACCTTATGACATAATGGAGTGAAAATAAGCAAAATATGCCAGTTTTTTTATATTTATATCTCCGATGTCTGACGTCATTCGCATTGCAAACACAGACTTGTTTAGAGAGACGACAGCACGTGAGGACCGAGCAATAGTTAGACAGACACTCACAGCCCCGGATTCATCACTATCATCGATTCCATGTGCAATTGGTGCTGTGGCGACCACAGAGGCCATTAATAGGCGGCTGACAGAAAGGGGGCTGAGCTCACGGCGCCCCTTGCGCCGACTACCATCGATCTCTGTACTGCGCACCAACAATCCTGTTTGCAGTGGCGGGATACCAAATTGCCAGCAACCAGGAATGGTGCTCTCGGGAGCCATTTCATTTCATAGCAGGACCCCTTTGCTCACCTTTGGTACCCTTACAGCACAGCAATATGTCGACGATATTCTACGTTCCGTTCTCTTGCCCTTTATGGCAAACCACCCTGGGATTACATTTCAGCAAGATAAAGCCCGACCGCAAACGGCAACAAGAGTTCCTACTGCTTGTCTTCGTGCTGCCAAGCCCTACCTTGGTCAGCAAGGTCGCCTGATCTCTCCTCAAATGAGAACGTTTGGAGCGTTATGGCAGGTCCCTCCAGCCAGCTCGGGATTCCGATCTAACGCGCCAATTGGACAGAATTTGGCTCGGTATCCCTCAGGAGGGCATTCAATGACTCTATCAGTCAGTGCCAAGCCGAATAACTGCTTGCACAAGGACCAGAGGTGGGTCATCGCGTTACTGATTTCCTTAGCATGTGATGCTCTTTCTCTTGAGTGAAGAATCCAATTTTTCTGAAATTGTGATCCTTTGCTTGCCTGTACATATGCATCACATCTACCGTCTCTCGTTCGATTCGGGTAATTCCTTCGTGGTGCAACGTTCTCTTTTTCTGTGTTAGAGAGCACAATGTTGGCTGCGCTCTGCAGAACTTGAGTGGCGCCGCTCTGCTTGGTTTACAGAGGCACCAGTGAATGCCGCGCTGCGTGCAGTCGTTCTCGGCGTTATCGCAGTCGTAACGTCGCAGTTCCTGTACCGATAAGTGGGAAATAAGTAGGGTTCGCGCAGCAGACAAAACGTCACACCATTCCGTGGCAGCAAGCTGCTCGCGCTCGGGTTACACCAGAGCCCGCACTAGGTTTCACTCTTCACCATCTCTCACATCCGTCCACAACAACACCATTCATCTACAACGACGACTTACGAGATTCACACTTAACGAAAATAACATGCGACTGTGCGTGAATTAACAAATCTATCGAAGTTAAGTAGCTGATATTCCTTTAACGTCCACTGCAAATAAAGCCGCTTCACTTTTGTACCGTGATAACCACCTAGAAACATTAAAAGAAGCGTCAGTTACAGTAATGCAGGGATCAGAAAACCGGAGTACGTAATGATGCAGAGCATCTATTAAAGAATTATTGTTGACGAAGAGACAATCAGAATAAGATAACGGTGTATGTGAGCTAACGTGAAGTGTTGTCCTTAACAGGTTATCAGAAAAAATTACCAGAGAGGAGGAGCGTATAGACTAAGTAAAGAATAATAGCGCTACGACATTACAAATTCAGTTACAGAAAGACGGAGGAGGAAGGGGGGGGGGGGCGGTTGTTGCCGGGGATCGGCGTACCCTGGGACTTTAGCCTAGTTTTTTCGACCGCTAGTAATGCTGATGTTCTCAAGAATTAGTTTAGCTGGAGTTTTCACTGCTGAGTTACGAGGGGAGCCAACCGTTCTGATTGCGCGGGTTGTGGGACTGAGCTTACCCACGTTATGCCACCAACGAAGCAACGAAAGAGAGCACAGTATCTGATCAAAAGTAGCGGGACACCTCCTGTGTAACGCGGAGTTAACACCTAGGTCTCAACAGACGCGGGCCCATCAGTATAAAAGAGGGAAGAGTATTGCGTTGTCAGCAGAGAAGCAGTAAGAAATGGGTCGACGTCGATCGGGAGAGCCCAGTGACTTCGAACGTCGGCTGGACGTTACCTGAGGAACAAACCCGTCATGGACATTTCAACCCTTCTTAAGCTACCTACGTCGGCTGTTGGAGATGTGACTGTGAAATGGAAACCACATCCAAACCAACACCAGGCAGCCCTCATTCACTACCGGACAGAGAATGTGAAGCAATGATCGTGCGTAGGGAGTTAAAAAGAATCGGGTACAAATGTCGAAAAGGTCTTCATAAGCCACATATTTTTGTAGACAGTGTTATGCACCACTTGTGGTGTGACGTGCGACGTCAGTAAACACTGGACGACTGGAAACAAGTAATTCCGAGTGACGAATCACGTTATACCCTGTGGCAATCCGGTGGAATAGTCTGGGTTTGGCGAATGGCTGGAGAACGTTACCTGGCATCATGTCTAGTGTCGGCAGTGAAGGTCGTATTAAGGTGCGGGAGTAGCAGATTATTGCGCTTCATAAAACGCTACTAGCGGCAGGAACTGTTTGGAGACGATGATTGTTTGTATCAGCTCGACGAAGTACCCTGTCATATAGCAATAGCTGTGACGCAGTGGTTTGTGGACAATAACATTCTTGAAGTGGATGGGCATGGCCAGAGTGTCGACATGAGCCCAATGGAACACCTACCTTTTGGACGAGTTAAAACGTACACCCCAGCGTCCAACATCACTATCTTCTGTAGTTTCGGCTCTTGAGGAAGAATGGGCTGCCATTCTTCCACAAATATTCAAACAGCACATCTAAAATGTCACCAGCAGAGTTCAAGCCATCTTAAAGGCGACGAATGGACACACACTCTTATATATATCCGTAAACTTATATCTGACGCTCTGGAAAGTGCGAAAGACCTTGATTACTGCTAACTGATGGCAATATACGACCTACGTGACAATCGCCAAGCGAGGCTGTTTACAAGCATATAAAACAGCGCACCATGTCACTAAGTAAATGTAAATGTCGTGTGACTAGGGCCTCCCGTTGGGTAGACCGTTCGCCGGGTGCATATCTTTCGATTTGACGCCACTTCGGTTACTTGCGCGTCGGTGGGGATGAAATTATGATCATTAGGACAACACAACACCCAGTCCCTGAGCGGAGAAAATCTCCGTTCCAGCCGGGAATCGAACCCGGGCCCTTAGCATTACATTCTGTCGCGCTGACCACTTTTTTTAAAAAAATTTTATCTCATTTTGTTCGCTTTTGTTCGTTGCATCTGCTCTGGGCGGACGTCATAAGACATCCGTTTAAGTTCGTTATTGATCGATTAACTCAGTTTTTTTTATTACAGAAGGCAGCTAACCCTCTGACCGAACACGCTGAGCTACCGTGCCGGCAACCACTCAGCTACCAGGGGCGGGACCATGTAACTCTATGCAGTGTATATATAGATAAATCAGAATTTGTCTTCGTAGCTCAGTATTTATTTTGTAGACAGCTCACAGAAATAACACAGCCGGCCGCTGTGGCGGAGCGGTTCTAGGCGCTTCAGTCCGGATCCGCGCTGCTGCTACGGTCGCAGGTTCGAATCCTGCCTCGGGCATGGATGTGTGTGATGTCCTTAGGTTAGTTAGGTTTAAGTAGTTCTAAGTTCTAGGGGACTGATGACTTCAGATGTCAAGTCCCATAGTGCTCAGAGCCATTTGAACCATTTTGATCAGAAATCACACATAACAGATGTTGGACATGTTCACCACTGTCGCCAGCCGACATTCGGTTGCCATTCACAAAAATTAAAAGTACTGCAGGGGAACGTCACCTACCACATCGACTCACTCTCAGACCACTCCTGGCGTCAACGCAGAATACGTTTAAAGACAACACTCTTGCTACCAGTTTAAGAGATGTTGAAGTATACCAATACAGCCTTCACAAAGAATCATTAAGTCAGGATTGGTGATCAGGAAGCGGGCACAGTGAACCAGGCACATTTCAAATATATAAATATCATACACAGAAATGCAAATATCAATCGTGATCCATAGACAGACCAGTGGCCGAGTGCACCAACCTCGGTGAGAAAGCAACATAACCTAGGTCCCGTGATAACGGTTAAAAGTAAACCGCGTTTAAAATGTGTCTGCGGGGCACCAACATTATTTGCCCCTCAGCAAACCATCGTCAGTCGCGGTGCCTTTGGCTGCGGTTAACTCCGTGGACTGCAGTGGAAGGTGCCCTGGAGATGCAAGGATGTTAACAAGGATATGAATTTGCACACAGGTGCCTCTGTACACCAGTCTTCTAGACAATCGCTTATCAGAGACGTCATTGCCAAATGCTCTCACTTTCGTCAATAAGCAGAACCTCCCTATCTGTCCGTTCGTTTATTTTTGGTGAAGTGCAAAACAAAAGGAGAACATCAAATTTTTGGAAATACGAGATGGATATACTTCCCGCATTGGCCAGTGCGAACGCATCAGTTCTTGAAAATAAAAAAAGTCACTGCTGTAATATAAAAACAGTGTCTCGTTTCGGTCATTATTTTTTTCGTTTTTTTCGTTCAGCTTGAATACCTACGTCACTAAAGTATAAAATGAATCAAATACATGCTAATTAACACATCAAATTGTCATTTTTATGAAAAATGCACGTCTTCTTATTCCTAATAATACGCTACATTCAACAATCCAGTTTTCACTGCAAACAAAAATTCTTAATACTGATATTTTATAAAAGTATTTTACGCTTCATGTAAATGCTCATACTACATCCACCTTCGTTTAAAAACATAAACCCGCCTGGAATCGACACGCATCGCCCTTCTTCAAACGATTCTCATTTTAACTCGTTAAGTGTCGGTGTTACAGAGGATGGACAAAAGCGTGGAAAGATCAAACGAGACGAGATTTTCGCCCATATGAACAAATATTAATGAGCACTTAGCATCACAGGGTGCCCCAGAGAGCATCCCAGGGTGCCCCAGAGAGCTACAACACCAAGAAGAATCGCTTTTGGCAAGATCAATGTGTAGTTTTTTTTTAATAGATAAGGATTAGGGATAAGGAAGGGAATTTTATTTAATTTCTGTAATAATGAGTGAGATCACCAACGAGTACGATCTGTTTACAGTTGTCATCACCTTTCACCCATACTGAGACAGATTCCGATTCATGTATTTTACGACGATTCCTGGTCCTGAGAACCAAAGGCATAATCGACATGGAATACGATGAACTCTTATCTCTGTTGTAAACGTCATAAATCTGAAATGTCCGATAAGCGATGACATCACGTGAATTTAAATTATCTAGCCCTTTTAGTTTATCAACTTTTGGTCCACGTGCAAGAGCAACGGTGACCCAGCCGTTACCGTGTTCAGTCTTATCCCTTTTAGCGAGAGTGAAGTTCAAAACTCCTCCGCAAAACACCGATGGACCATGCTAGATGACTTGGGCGCCTACGAAATCCTTGGTAGTAACAGAAATGTTGTCTATTGCTTTAAAAACTGTAAGACGCGAACGCCTACTCCTGAGATAACGCGGCATAACTAATCTATCTCGACGCTGCTGCACGTGCGGCTGCTCGACGACTGACGCCGTCTTTCCAGATTCATTACTTATATGGCTGCCAGTTATCAAACAACAACTTCCGTGGTGCGGCGCAGTGGCAGCGAAAGCCGAAGGGCGTGTTTCGGTTCTCAGGACCAGTAATCGTCGTGAAATAAATGAATCGGAATCTGTCTCAGTGTGGATGAAAGGTGTTGACAACTGTAAAAAGATCGTACTCGTTGGTGATCTCACTCATTGTTATAGAAATATATGGTGTAGGAAGGAGATGGATAGCGACCACGTACCTGTCTTTCCAAAGTAAATCACAAAATAATACTGAGATCTGGTGACTGTTGTGTCAAGGGAGATGAGATAAATCATACTCGTGCTCCCAAAACCAGCCCAGGACGGTGCAGGCAGAGTGAACAGGGGCCCTGTCTCTTGGGACACCATCACCACTGAGGGACAAACATTGTACCATCGGATGGACCTGCACATCCAAAATGATCACGTAATACTTGGCAGTTATGCAACCTTACAGAATATCCATGGAACCCATAGAATACCACGATTTTGTTGTTCAGATCACCACTGAAATCTCACCATGTTTCACTCTTGGGACGTAAATTCGGCCAGAAGTTGGAAACAGTTTGAAACAGGGCTCGTCCAAACAAATGACTTTCTTCCAATGTTCCAGGTCCAGGTTTTATGGCTTCGGCACTATGTTTCCTGTTGCGGGCATTTACATCACTGGTGAGTGGTTTTGTAATTCCAGTTCGTCCTGCAATTCACTGCATAGGGAGCTCCCTTCGTGTTGTTTTGTTGCCCACAGTGTTCACGCGTGCGACACTCAGTACTGCAGTGACTTTTGCACCTGTCATTCTTTTATTTTTCGTTATTATCGAGTCGCCCTTTTACACTACTGGCCATTAAAATTGCTACACAAAGAAGCAACGCAGATGACAAACTGGCATTCATTGGACAAATATATTATACTAGAACTGACATGTGATTACATTTTCACGCAATTTGGGTGCATAGATCCTGAGAAATCAGTACCCAGAACAACCACCTCTGGCGGTAATAACGGCCTTGATACGCCTGGGCATAGAGTCAAACAGAGCTTGGATGGCGTGTACAGGTACAGCTGCCCATGCAGCTTCAACACGATACCACAGTTCATCAAGAGTAGTGACTGGCGTATTGTGACGACCCAGTTGCTCGGCCACCATTGACCAGACGTTTTCAGTTGGTGAGAGATCTGGAGAATGTGCTGGCCAGGGGAGCAGTCAAACATTTTCTGTATCCAGAAAGGCCCGTACAGGACCTGCAACATGCGGTCGTGCATTATCCTGCTGAAATGTAGGGTTTCGCAGGGATCGAATGAAGGGTAGAGACACAGGGCGTAACACATCTGAAATGTAACGTCCACTATTCAAAGTGCCGCCAGTGCGAACAAGAGGTGACCGATACGTGTAACCAATGGCACACCATACCACCACGCCAGATGATACGCCAGTATGGCAATGACGAGTACACCCTTCCAATGTGCGTTCACCGCGATGTCGCCAAACACGGATGCGACCATCATGACGCTGTAAACAGAAACTGGATTCATCCGAAAAAATGACGTTTTGCCATTCGTGCACCCAGGTTCGTCGTTGAGTACACCGTCGCAGGCGCTCCTGTCTGTGATGCAGCGTCAAGGGTAACCACAGCCTTGGTCTCGGAGCTGATAGTCCACGCTGCTGCAAACGTCGTCGAACTGTTCGTGCAGATGGTTGTTATCTTGCAAACGTCCCCATCTGTTGACTTACGGACCGAGACGTGGCTGCACGATCCGTTACAGCCATGCGGATAAGATATCTGTCATCTCGACTGCTGGTGATACGAGGCCGCTAGGATCCAGCACGGCATTCCGTATTACCCTCCTGAACCCACCGATTCCATATTCTGCTAACAGATCTGGATCTCGACCAACGAGAGCAACAATGTCGCGATACGGTAAACCGCAATCGCGATAGGCTACAATCCGACCTTTATCAAACTCGAAAACGTGATGGTACGCATTTCTCCTCCTTACACGAGGCATCACAACAACGTTTCACCAGGCAACGCCGATCAACTGCTGTTTGTGTATGAGAAATCGGTTGGAAACTTTCATGATGTCAGCACGTTGTAGGTGTCGTCACCGGCGCCAACCTTGTGTGAATGCTCTGAAAAGGTAATCATTTGCATATCACAGCATCTTCTTCCTGTCGGTTAAATTTCGCGTCTGAAGCACGTCATCTTCGTGGTATAGCAATTTTAATGACCAGTAGTGTATTTTTCATCATTGACCTGTCGCTCTTTTATCTTTCGTGCAATGACCGTGTGTGACGATCACTCAACACACGTTTTCGTACGCGTTGTGACTTAGCGGATGATGTTTTGCCGCTTCCCCTGTATGAGGTGTAAATCTTCGGTGCGGTGCTTCTGGAAATATCGAACACTTCTCCTACCTTGGTCAAGGACGCACCCTCCATACGAGCATCAACAATTCGCCCATGTTTGGATTCACTTACCTCCGACATAATGCACTCATAACTACACAGAACACCGTTCTCACCATGACTGAGAGTTGTAACGTACTGAGGACATTGCACAGGTGCCGTTCATGATCAAATGCAACAGCACAACCAGCAGGCTTGGCTATCGTCTGCATTTATCTTCACCATGCAATTATCACTATCTCTCCACATACTTGTCCAACCGCTGTACCTCCAACACGACAATTTGAGTCTCATTTGCAGTAAAAGGGAAATAAAGAAGTTGAAAGCTGATAGACTATATGATCAAAAGTATCCGGACACCCACAAAAGAACAAGTTTTTCATATTACGTGCACGGTGCTGCCACCAACTGCCAGGTATCCATATCAGCGACCACAGTAGTCATTAGACATCGTGAGAGAGGGAGAGTAGGGCGAAGTGGCCATGGCGCGCAAAGTGGCCACTGGGGTCCTGCGAGCCATAAGGTGTTGGAAAGGCAAGGCAAGTGCTTCAGCCTATTCTCCATGGAGGGCCCAGTCACCCAGTGAAATCTAACGTGCTTGCTATGTCGCTCCTCGGAGTTATAATGATTTTTGTGGATTTTAGTTGTCTGGTTTAAGGTAAGTGGGCAGTTCGTGTATTTATTGTGGAGAGGGAATGTGACTTACGTCTTTTTAACGAAATTTTATTGAAGTGTCCTATCCTGCCTTCATAAGCGTACTTAGATTCTGAAACTTCGGTCACACTATGAGAGGGTAATCAGCTTTTGTGTAATGGCGTCAACGCGGGCGAAGTGTCCGTCTCCGTGGTGGCTTCTGGCCACTTTGTGTAGGGGAAAATGTAAAAGCAGCGGCCGAAAGAAGGGTTCCGCGGCGAAGCTACAGCAAGTCCTTACAACAGAGATCTAGAAGCGGCAAATAAAGAAAATAAAAAGAAAGAAATTCGGGAAGCAGCCGTGAAGGCAGTAAAAATAAAAGTGTGAAGAGCAGGGAACTCAATCTGGGTTCCTAGAGCAGCTCTTTTTGACGACAACAATGAAAACAGAGATTGCATATACTGTGAAGAATTTTCTCACATTCAAGGTCAGAACAACAGTGGATTTATTGGGCCCACTAACTCTGTACAGTAGTTGGGGAACATAGCGCGATATATATTTGTGAAAAGTGTAAATAATTTAATTCGAATAATGCTTTACATTAACATATATTTAGTTCTTCGTTAAAACAGTTTTTAATCCATTATTTTTGATTTCAAAATCTAGTGACCACTTTTCCCACCCATGTCGGGCAAAACGGCCGTTTTTCCACTTTGTGAAAAACTAATTTTTAAAATACTTAATTTGATCGTGAGATAATTGAACTATTCGATATTATGCTTCAATAGTTGCAGATTATAATCACTCATTTCTTCGCAGTTCCATCTACTGCGACTCAGCTTAAAAACAGGAACACCGTAACCCGGCCGCTTTGCCCGACTCTCCCCTTCCTGCATAACTTAACAGATGGCGTGGTCCATGCTCCTTATGTAGCGACAAGCAGCGGTCTTTTCTCACGGCACTGAGTCTAACAGTGAAAGCTCTCTATGCAGTACTTGATACAGGACCCCAGACGTTCACAGTCTTTGTGATCAGAATGTAAAGTGAAATATGTCATAATATCCATCAAACCAATGCATCTTTTGGTGTGACTGGTATTAAATAAATATAAAACGCTACCGAAACTATTTTGCTTTTGAGCCCCCCTCCCTCTCCCCCCCCCCCCCCGCCTCCCCACACACACACACATGTTGAAATAGCCAAAAACACTGTTGCTGGATGGTTTTTACGATTTGGCTACGCTACTGTCTAGGGGCCAAGAAAATGCATTTGTAGCAATTATCCTGAATAATTCGTCACAAATGTTCAGTAATTAAATTTGCAGCTAGAATTACATGGTGAAAAAATCAGTAATCGCATCTCACATTACTTTTGACTCAAATAAAACTGAGTTTATTAAGAACTTTTCACCACTGAATCAAAGTATCGATTGTGCGAGCGTTTTAAAGCAAACCAGAGCAGCAGCTCGCGCGAATCAACGCGTATATCCCGCTAAAATCTCGGAAACAGTTCAACATTCATTGAACGTATGTTTTAAATTACAGGTACACATTGGTGAATCAATGAAAACCATAAGTTCAAATCACGCAAAAATAATAGCACAGAGGTTTCAAGAGTTCTGTCTTGTTCACCTAACGTGAATTTTCTGAATTACGTGCTAGCTCATGCCCTGAAATATAGGGTGTATCAAAAAGAATCATCCTATTTGGCACGTCTATATTTCTCAAACTAACAAACAAATACAATGAATTTTGTTTTTTTGGTGAACGGAAAACTCAAAAAGTTTTTTTCGTACCTTTTCATAGATGTTCAATATGCTCCCCTTGAGATGCACAGCATATATCAATGCTGCATTCAAATTTTTCCCACACTGCAGCGAGCATGTCTTGAGTAGCTTCCACAGCTGCTGTTATGTGATGTCTCAGTTCAGTTATTGTTGTTGTCAATAAAGGCACACAAGCAGAGTCTTTTATAAACCTCCACAAGAAATAATCAAATCCAGTTAGGTCCGGTGGTCTTGGAGGCCAGTAATATAAGGCTGAACCATTTGGTCCAGTGCGACCGATCCATCGTTCAGTAATCCTTTGATTTAAAAATTCCCTCACTTCCAAACGCCAGGGTGGCGGTGCCCCATACCGTTGGTAAATGAAGTCGTCCGAATCAGTCTCCAATTGTGGGAAAAAAATGTTCTCAAGCATATCGAGATATGTGCTTCATGTAACAGTGTTCTCGGCAAAGAAAAATGGACCATACACAATTTCATGTGAAACTGCACAAAACACATTAAATTTTGGAGAGTCCCTCTCATGTTGTACAACTTCATGTGGTTGTTCCGTACCCCATATTCTCACATTGTGACGGTTTTCCATTCCATTTAAATGGAATGTTGCCTCGTCACTAAGCACCAAGTGTAAAGTAAAACTGTCATCCTCCATCTTGCCAAGAACGAAATTACAGAACTCCACACGTTGTTGTTTGTCTCCTTCACGAAGACCTTCCAATACCTGAATTTTGTATGGTTTCATGTGTAAAGGTCGACGCAACACAGGCCAGACGGACATCGGGGGCATGTTGAGCTGCCGAGCCGCGGTCTCCTTGTGAAACTTTGGCGGGTGCGTTCGACGCCTGTCAGACACAGGCGGTGGCCCGGCGATTTGCTTGTACACGAATAACCTGTTCCTCGAAATTGTTCATGCCATCGTGTAATGCTCTGTTCTGTAGGATGCCCCACACCATACCTGGTACGAACGTCACGCTGAACAGCTATTACTGACCCGCACTGCGTAAAACGTAGAACACAAAACGCTTTCTGTTGCCCCGACACCATTTTTACGAGAAATGAAGTGGGCGCACACTGCTGCTGCCTAGGGGGAACCATGTACAACTCGAGAGTTTGCTCTTTCCGACAGTACGTTGTTCACGCACATAGCTCAAATAATGTAACAGTTATGATTTTTTTTAATCGGATGATTCTTTTTGATACACCCTGTATTTTTAAGTATTCGCTGCCGACACTCGCAAGAAACACCAGTCCTTGAATTTAGTAGCACTTACAAATTTTTGCAGACGATACCGAAAAGCGATCCTTCCGTCGCTCAAACACATGTGTTCACAGCTCTGGCTCCGGCAAACATCTGACAAAGATGAAAATGGCTGCCGGACCTCAGACAAGTGGCTAGTGCTTTTAACCATTATTTCTCAAACATAGCACAGCAGTTGATAAATACACTTAATGACAAGCAGTCAGGCAACAAGAGAGTACAGTCACGTCTAAAAATACATGCAAATACGTTGTCCATGTATCAACCAACACCTGAGGAACTATCTAAAATTATAACGGTATTACCTAAAAATTATTCTGTAAGTGCTCTGCATAACGAAGGTGCAAAATGTGAAACTGACAATTATAGGCGAGTTTTTGTTGCTAGGCTTCAGCGACATTATGGAGAAACGTTTCTTAGAAGATTAAGAGCACTGTTAAACAAAGAAAGGCTGATAAATGACTCACAACATGGGTTCAGAGCAGGGAAGGTACTTCTGTCAGCAATTTCTGCCTTTTTAAAGGAAATATTAACTTCAGTGTGTGATAAGCAACATGGTTTGGAGTATTTACTGATCTTAGCAAACGCTTTGATGTTACTGCTGATGGCATTCTCTTGCATAAGCTAAATAGTTATGCAGTTTGAGGCCAGTCTGAAAGGTGGATCCAATCATACCTCAACAATTGTCAAAAGGTTACAGAAATAAAACACAAAGAGAGTGAAACGTAAAAAATCTAGTTTTTGCAGCAATTAAGAAAAAAAAAATCAAGTATGGTGTACCGCAAAGGTCCGTTCTGGGACCTGTCCTATCGCTCCTGTATGGAAATGACTTGGTTGCAAAAAACATGATGGAACCTCAGTACTCTTTGCAGATGATACTAATATTATCACTAAATCACACAGTGGGGAGAATCTACAGGAACTGCAAAATCAGTTATGCATAGTTTAGCACAGTGGTTCAGTAACAATAGTCTTCTATAAATTCTGGAAAAAACTATGGCAGTTAACTTCCACACCACACAAAACCTCCATCCTGCAAAGCCTGTTCTCACAGTTTAAGGAAAAATGTCTCAAATGTGAGTCATAAAAAGTTTTAGGAAGATCTGAAGTGAGAGATGCACCTTAGCAATCTAAATGAAAAAGTGAATATGCTTGCATATGCCACTAGGATTCTCACTCAAAATACAAGCTGTTCATTTGTCATGACAATGTACTATGGTAATATACAGTCAATACTGCAATACAGAATAATTTTTGGGGGAATTCAACATTCAAAAAAAAATTAAAATACTGGAAAAGATTTTCAGGTTTATAAAGAAAGGTAAATGCAGGGATTCCTGTAGACCTCTTTTTAAAAGTTTGAAAATACTGCCTCTTCTTTTATATATATGTAAAGGAGCATATTAAAAAAAGAAAACATCTTCAAACGTAGCCATGATTTACACACATGTGAATCTAGACAGAAGCTTAACCTACATGTAAAAACAGTAAATAAAAACTTACGCAAAAGAGTGTACCATACTGTACTGGAGTTATATAATCATATGCCACCTAAATTAAAATGCATAGCGCCACTAAATACACTTAGTGTAAAGGTGAAACAGTTCTTGCTTGAACTGAATTTCTGAAACATCATAATCATTCATCAAATACTTTTAATTACGTGTTATATCACTTTATGCTATAATTTAATTGGACTATGTTGACCATGTAGTCTCATTTAACAACTGCTGCTATCATATGTACAAGCAATGCAGTATTTCAATTTATATTGTTATGTGCTTTGATTGTGTTGATTATGTAGTCACAAAGGCTACTGAAATCAAAACTTAATTAAACCTAGTCCTTGTCCTATATGATATGTACGAACAATTTACTAAAAATGATTTCCTACACCAAGCAAAGAAATTTAAGCATTCGCATTGCCGCTAGTCATATCTAAGTCTGCTTTGCTATGCTGTCACTACTTTCATCGTTTTATTAGTCATTTTGCGGAAAATGTATATTTTTATGTACAGTATACAGATTCTGGCCTGTAGTTTATAATACGATGGGTGTTCAATAAGTAAAGCAAAACAATTTTCCTCCTGCCAATCTCGGTTGAAAAAATGCGAAATTTGTTGTGGGACATCGAGAAATATTTCTGCTTCAGTCCATATAGTTGCATTAAGTTCCGATAGGTGGCGGCACTGTACATAACCTTCAAAATGGTGTCTGTAACGGAAGTGCGTTCCACACAGAGCGCCGCCACTGAGTTTCTTTGGCGGAAAATGAGAGTATCCCAGATATCCACAGGCACTTGCAGATTGTCTACGGAGATCTGGAAATTAACAAAAGCACAGTAAGTCGTTGGGCGAGTTGTCTGTCATCATCGCAAGGCCGCGCAAATCAGTTCGATCTCCCGCGCGCTGGCCGGCCGCATACAGCTGTGACTCCTGTAATGTTGGAACGTGTGGACACTCTTATTTGAGATGATCGACGGATCACAGACAAACACATCGCTGCTCAGCTGCACGTTTCTGTTGGTAGTGCTGACATCCGCTGGGCTCCACGCCACTTAAGAGAAGATCATAAAGAGCAACAAAGGACCATCTGTGCCGAATTGCTTGCAGGTATGAGGCCGATTGTGGCAATTTTCGCCAAACATTGTCAAGAGCAATGAAACATAGGTTCATCTCTTTGAACCGGATACAAAACGGCAATCCATGGAGTGGCGCCACACAACCTCTCCTCCAAAGAAAAATTTCAAAGCTGCACCCTTAGCTAGTGAAGTCATGGTGATGGCCCACTGAGACTCCTAAGGGTTATTCTGTTTGATGTGTTCCCTCATGGTGCAACAATCGACTCTAACGTTTTCGTCGCCACAAAAAAGGCAAACGAACTTCTCCTTCTCCATTACAACGAAAGGCGTCACATTAAGTCTTCACACCCGACAAGAGCTCACGAAACTTCATTGGACCATTCCTCCTCATCCGCACTACAACGCAGAGCTTGCACCTTCCATCTGTTTGGTCCAAGGACGTCACACAGAATGGAAATTATGTCGAAAAAAGGGGGTTTGTAGCTAGAAGAGTTGGGAATGATATCGTGTATTGAAATCCTGAATAAGACCAACCTGCTTTCAGAAAAAAAATGTGTTGCATTACTTATTGAACACCACTCGCACACAATGTTTACAAAAACTCAACTATTATGTTCTGGTACAACTCCATGAGACCTGTCTGTGGACATTAGTTTATGAAAATCACAAAAGACTTTATGGAGATATTAATTTTCAAAGTTTATTTTAGATGTAAAATCTTTATCATCGAATAACTTAAAAAAAACTACCTGCTTGATAGAGGGCGCGTTTTCACCTACGCACTCTTCTTATTTTTCTCTTTGTAACGGTGTTACTGGCTTTTCTGTACATATTCTGGACCAGTTTTTATTGAATTTAGGTTTCTTTAGTGTCTGTACTGGTTATTGAGCTTAGCCATACCAGTTACCTCTTCAGTATTTTTCGCCAAACGCCTGGGTTTTTCCCAGACCACGAGGCCGGAGCGTGGGTTCACTACCCTCCCCCCCTCATGCAGCTGCAGTATTTCTCATAGCCTCAGTGTCCGCCAGTCACTGGAACTTGCCGGCGCCTGTTCACGACGCTTTGACACTCGCTCAGCGATTTCACAGTCCAGCCTACCATGGACGGAACACCTTCTTAGCTGTCGAAACATACGCGAACATATCCATGCTTAACTCTCCTGTCACAGCAAGATGCGCTGCACAACAGCGTCTGCTGTTGAAAGTTTGCAGGCCCACATTTTGCCAAAATTGTTCGACTACGCTGCAGAAGTTTCGCAGGGAAGCACTTACACATCCTTCATACAGCCCCCATCTCTCCCCACACGATTTCCATATTTTTGGAGCCCTGAAGAACGACTTTCGTGACCGTTGATTTTCTTCTCACGAAGAGGAGCAGGCCTGGGTACAGTCATGGTTCCGTAGGGAATTGCAACCATTTTTCCACGAAGGCATTGACTGTCTTGTCTCACAGAGAGATAAATGCATTAAGAGCTATGGAACAGTTATGGCTATTATTTTTCTTATTTTTGAAATAATAAGTAGTTTACTTACTTTTCCCATCCGCTTCGTTTTCATCTGGCTGCTCCTAAAAAAAAAAAATAAAAAAAAAGCGCACAACGACGCAGTTATCCGAATGTGGTGGAAATACGTAGATATAATTTACATGTACAGTCAGACAAATGAATACAATTTCAGAAAAAAAGAGTGATTTATTTAGGAGAAAGAGCTTGAACGTATTGAGCAAGTCAACAACGTGTTGGTCCAACTCTGGTATTTATGCAACCAGTTATTCGGGGTGGCATTGATTGACAGAGTTACTGGAGGTCCTCCTGAGGCATATCGTGCCAAATTGTGTCCAAGTGGCGCTTTAGATCGCCTTAATCTGGAGCTGGTTCTAGGGCTCATCCCATAATGCTGCGAACATTTTCGACTGGGGAGAGATCGGGCTGCTTTACTGGCCAAGGTGGGGATTGGTAGGCACGAAGAATCTCTCGCCGTGTGCAGGCAGGTGTTATCTTTTTGAAATGTAAGTTCAGGATGGCCTGCATGAAGCGTAACTTAACGGGACGTAGAATATCGTCGATGAACCACTGTGGTGTAAGGGTGCTGCTGATGACAACCAAAGGAGTCCTGCTATGAAAAGAATTGGCAGCCCGCACCATTACTCCCAGCTGTAGGGCCGTTGGCGGAGGACAGTTCAGACACGTCTTCACTGGTCATTTAGGCTCTGTTCGAAGCGGACTGATGACAGTTCTACTCCAGTCCTCCAGTCAATGAGATTACACGTCGAACACATGTCTGGAGACGCCCCGGACAGACGGTGGCATACAGCCTGGCTGTCGCCCTCCATACCGCCCGACGACCATGAGTGATGGTATGGGGTGCCATTTCTTTTCATTTCAATATGGGCGTAAATTTCAGAACCCGCCAGGGTAGCCGAGCGCGCTAACGCGCTGCATCCTGGACTCGGGTAGGCGCGCCGGCCCCGGATCGAATCCGCTCGGCGGCTTAAAACGAGGGCTGGTGTGCCGGCCAGCCTGGATGTGGTTTTTAGGCGGTTTTCCACATCCCGCTAGGTGAATACCGGGCTGGTCCCCACGTTCCGCCTCAGTTACACGACTCGCAGACATCTGAACACGCTTGCACTATTCCACTCGCCGCAGACAGCAGGGGTACACTAATTCCGTCCCGGGGGGTACGGGATGGCGGCAGGAAGGGCATCCGGCCACCCCTTTCCACTAACCTGGCCAAATCCGTGCCTAACGTTGCCGACCCTGCGTCAGCGCGGTACAAGGCACCAGTGAAAGAAAGAATGGGCGTAAATTTCAGCAAGATAATGCACGCTCGAGCATGGCGAGAGTCTCGACTGCTCTTCTTTGTGCTTACTAAACCCTGCATTAGCCAGAAAGATCGCCGGACCTCTCTCCAGTCGATAACGTTTGGAGCATTATGGTCAGTGCCCTCCAACCATCTTGGAATTTTGACGATCTAATGCGCCAATTGGAGAGAATGTATCACTATATCCCTGAGGAGGACATTCGACAACTCTATCAATGAATGAGAAGCCGAATAACAGCTTGAATAAGGGCCAGAGGTGGAACAACGTGTTACTCACTTGCTCAATTTGTGGCGTGTTAAAGTAAATGTCGACAAGTGCGAGGCAGTTCTGTTCAGTCGCAGGCCGAAATTACTGCGCAAACACCAAAATTGTCGACCAATAACACTACATGCAAGCCCAATACTCTTCACAGCGTAAGTCAGATACATCGGTGTTTGGATCGACTGGAAGCTTATATGGGGGGACCACATACAATACATGACCAACAGGGCAAACGCGAGACTCAAACAACTCTATCCTATGCTCAACAGGAATAGTACACTGAACAGGAGGGTGTCTAGGACATTATACATGACACTGATTAGACCGCTGATGACATACGCAGCTCCTGTCTGGGGATGCGCAGCGTCCACAGACCTGGACCACATCCAGAAAATACAGAACAAGGTATTACGTATCATAAGCAATGCTCCCCGATACACACGGACAGCGGACCTTCACCGAGAATACCGACTGGAGACTCTCCAGGAAGTATTCAAAAAACTCGCGACAAGACTGTACAAGAAGTCAAGTCACTCGAACAATCCTCACATCCTACACCTGGGAAACTACGATCACAACCATAGATGGAAACACAAGCGCCCAAAGACACTGCTTAGCGATAAACCATCTATGGTAACTTCGTAACTACGCAAACGACACAATGAGGCAAGCCCCTTCACATCAGCCACTGACAGGCTTGCTAGCTGAGCCTCTGCCATGAGAACTGGTAATCGCAGGGAAGCCATACACGACTCACAAACAAACCCCCAACACATATCACACTGCCAGTTCCTTCAGGACCATCGAACTGACAAACCTACAACGACACGGCTATGTTACAGCGGCAGCAGTAGCAGCAGCTGGCCCAGTGTAAGTAGGCTGTTTATGTTTTCTTATTGGCAACGTTATGTAGCGCTCTGTATGAAAATCACTGGCTGTGCTGTGTGCAGTCTGTGGCTAGTTTGCATTGTTGTCTGCCATTGTAGTGTTGGGCAGTTGGATGTTAACAGCGCGTAGCGCTGTGCAGTTGGAGGTGAGCCGCCAGCAGTGGTGGATGCGGGGAGAGAGAAGGCGGAGTTTTGAAATTTGTAAGACTGGATGTCATGAACTGCTATATACATTATGACTTTTGAACACTATTGAGGTAAATATATTGTTTGTTCTCTATCAAAATCTTTCATTTGCTAACTATGCCTGTTAGTAGTTAGTGCCTTCAGTAGTTTGAATCTTTTATTTAGCTGGCAGTGGTGGCGCTCGCTGTATTGCAGTAGTTCGAGTAACCAAGATTTTGTGAGGTAAGTGATTTGTGAAACGTATAGGTTAATGTTAGTCAGGGCCATTCTTTTGTAGGGATTTTTGAAAGTCAGATTGCGTTGCGCTAAAAAAAATATTGTGTGTCAGTTTAAGCACAGTCTTGTATAATTTTTCTAAGGGGACGTTTCATATGTCGACCCTTAGCTGAGGATACCTCACTGGAATCTTCTGATTTTTTTCTTGTAGTTTATGTAATTAGTGTAGCTTTTGTTTATTGCTAGCGCGTAATTATAGAAAGAATTTCATTTGTAGCTGTAGTTTTTCATTGTTGTACAGTAAAACAGTTGTGGCACGCATGTAGATTTGCAGCAAGTATTTCGCAGCTGCGCTTGCAATTAACGAGATATTATTTTCAGTGCTACGTTAATGTGTTCTCTTATTTTTGCTCTTCAAATTGTGCTTTTCTGTGTTATCGTGTGAAATATTGTGACAATAATGGCGTGTGAAAAACGTAATACTAGGCTCCAAAGTAAACTGAGAAATGACAGTGAAGACGAAAGCAGTGTGTTAGCGCCACCGAGTAATGAATTAACTAATGTCCAAAGTAGTAATTTCGTAATTGTGCATAGGGAAATGGAGCGGGCTGCAAACAATGGTGTAGACAGTGAAACAATTAGTGAACAGGGAAGCATTATCGATCGATCGGTTGGCAACAGCTTGCCTCAGGAATCCGAAATGACAGGACACAATCTTGCAAATACTGTAGATTCAGGCTTTGCGTCCTCACCGTTTTCTCAAATAAATCAAGACACATTTTCTGCTTTTCAAACTGCGAATATTGCCGATTCAAATGCATTGCCGAATAGCACTGAGGAACGTTTCAGACACCAGTGCATTGTTATTACAATTAATGCAACAGATGGGACAAAATCTTCAAAAGTTAGGCACAATGGAACAAAATCTTCAAAAGTTAGACACAATGGAACAAAATCAGAGACAAACACAGCAAAAGCTTCAAAAGTTGGACACAATGAAACAAAATCAGAGACAAACACAGCAACAGTTAGACACAATGGAACAAAATCAGAGACAAACACAGCAAAAGCTTCAAAAGTTAGACACTACACTTGAACAAACACGTGAAGATTTTAACTACTGAGTTACATAACATTGAATCGAAATGTCAAAAAGTCTGTAATGACGTAAAAACACAGATTTGTGAGCATTTTCTAACTATTTTTTCGCGTCATGAAAATGCATTACAGAATCACGAAGCAGCCATAAAAGAACTGCAAACTATTGTTCATGAAAATCATGAGACCTTGCAAGCTAAAATTGACTCAGTTGCATCTACCAATTCGGTTACGCAACTTGCAAAAACTCATGAAAACTTAAAGGACACAGCAGATACTCTGAAAATTGGTTCAGAAAGACACATGGAGGAAATTAGTTCATTATCAGAGAAAGTAGTTGAACTTTCGGATCAGCTAAATAATTTATCTATGAAGGTAGATGATAGTCTGAATGACACAAAACCGGTAGTCTTTAATGACACAGAAGAGTGCGAACAAATTAGGAAATTCAAACAAAATCAGAATCAAATTAATACGCAACACCAAAGAGAAATCCGGGAAGTATAAGATCAGCTGACACAGGTAATACAAGAATTACGTATTTCAGAGGACATTCGCGCTCCAATGCGGGAAGAGGAACATAGAAATACGGAACAGCCACAAAATAATAACACAGGGCACTTCAGAAATTATGAAAGAAATTGGCAAGGTACACCGAATTTTGAGATGGAACCGCCGAAACGACGTAACAACGACCGACATGCGACTCGCCGACATGATGATTTTGACTATAAGCTGTTCATTACTACACGTAAATTCAAATCATTTAAGAATTCTGGCAACGACATTCATCCACAAGCGTGGCTTCATCAATTCTCTCATTGTTTCCCTCCCAACTGGTCATTAGAACACAGATTAGAATTTATGTGTGGCTACTTAGAGAATGAACCAGCTGTAAGAATGCGATCGGTCATTCACAATTGCCACAGTGAAGGAGAGTTTTACCATGCCTTCCTCTCAGCATATTGGTCTCAAGCCACACAAGACCGAGTAAAACATGGCATCATAATTATGAAACATTTCGAACAATCTGAATTTTCCAGTCTTGTGAAATATTTTGAAGACATGTTGCACAAGAATCAGTATCTGTCAAACCCATACAGCCCCTCAGAACTCATCCGCATTTGCTTAATCAAATTGCCTGAACATTTACGACATATTATTTTGGCAGGACGTTGGAAAGACGACATTGAAGCATTTCAGGGACTCTTACAAGAGTTAGAAATTGACACTGACAATCGCGGAACGCGAAAACAGGAACACAACAATTACATGTCACATCCGTCACAATTCCGCGATCAAAGAAATAATACACGACAAGGCTATTCTTACAATGTAAATCGTGACCAAAACAGGCACCACCCGTATGACAACCATTGGCAGAATAAAAATAATTACAGAGAAAGATCGCATTTCCATAGTAATGACTATCACAGAGACAGCCATAGAAACAGACAAAATGGGAACCAAAATAATTATTATCAAGGGAGACAGAATAACTTTAGACACAACGGTCCAGCGTGCAGTTACGATTCAGGGAGAAATTCTCCACCACATGACTGACAAGAAAGAAACTATGAAATCTACCGACATGACGAGGACAGACGATATGATCGTAACGACAGAGCTGAATTGCCTCAGAACTGGCGAGATTCAAACAGAGCAGGGCACTCTCGACAAGGTGAATTGGTAGAAGTTAGGTCTCCTAATCCCAGTAACGACGCGCGCCAACGAAGAAACAGACAATGACTCGCACCGCAGGCAGCCACGTGCGCCCGCTGGCTCAGGAAAAAATAACATAGACGCTAACCTCGAGGAAAATTCCAGTATTCTTTACCGACGTATACCACATGATAATTGCGTTAAAGTTGAAACTCTGCGTACTAGGAAGAGCAAAGGGTTACACCACATTTCACATGTAAAACCATTTATTGAAAGATAATCTGCTTTTTAACTTTGTCTTTGGCATAAAACTTTTTACTTCACATTTCTAGTATGCTTTGTCAGACTTAAGAAACTGTTAACATGCAACAATGTTTGAAGTTAAATATCCAGTCTAGGACCTAGGGAACATTTTTAAACAGAAATTACGAATGCATTGTTATAGTGAACAGACAACACAGTGTTGTATTTGTACATTCTTGCTTGTTAGTTGCACGATTACGTAACGACTGTCAGGCTTACATACTTAGGACATATACTGGTACTGCTAATGAGATTTTAATGCAACATTTTCGTTTACTTGAAGATAAATTCTGGATTAAAGTACTTTCTGTGAGATACCAGATGACACAGTGGTTAGTTTATGTGACAGCTACACGATTATATCATGACGTTACTAATGAGTGACAATTTACAATGTTGCTTTTGCAGTGTTTCTGTTTTATATCTGCACAGTTTTTCTGTATTATTCTGGAAAGTAAAACATGTTTTAGTAGTAACTTTTGTGGTATAGCTACAAGGAGACAGCCTTTTCCGTAGCACAACAATACGTTACAGCACAGTGCTTTCTTCATCACAACAATAAGTGTAATAACTAAGATATCTATACGCAATGCATTTCACTTTTGTTTATCATCAGGTAAGTACATTGACTTCTGCAGAACTTAGCTTTCGGAGGACGATAACTACGAGACTTCCACAGAGATTATCTTACAACATGACACACAGTTTAGCGCTACAGTACACGTATTTGAGTGATTAATTTTGTACTTAAAACATTTATTTTTAAAGATATTTGAAGTACAATGATACACAGGTTCTTCGTGATACATTTCATTCCATTGCTGTAATCTGTAACACCTGAGGGTATAATTACATTAATCCTCAGGGGGTACAAGCCTACTTTGTGTACCAAGTGTTTGGAAAGCACAAGGAGCCCTAGCTAATATGGTATTTGCTTATACAACTTTACACATTGATACCATATTTCACTAACACACAAATTACACAGCTATCTGATCATTTAACTCAGAGATAAACATTTTTTTTACTACATTAGTGACACATGTTTACGCAACTACACAGTTGGGTAACTTCACACTTACGAAATTGTATTTTGTCTGTACTTTGTGAACTGCTCATATTTTTTCGGACCCATTGTGATATTATGAGAGCTTTGAATGATATATTTGGTATGGGATCACGATTTTTAAAGTACGTTTGAGGCAGATGACACTTTTGACATGAGCAGAGAATTTTTTTTAGGTTTTGAAATTATTGGAGGAAGCTACAACGATTTTGAGAGTTGATTGAGGTGTTATGATGTTATTATTACGATGACTATGTGTATTATGCTGTTGCGGTATGTTTATGATCAATAAGCTGATGCTATATGAGTTATTTGATTATGCTACGTATCTGTTATGATGAAATATTGAAGAAGTGTCGACGAATAAGGTAAGGAATAATGAGTAGTGGTTAGGGACTCTGGTTTGTGGAAAAGGTTGTTGGAAACCAAGAATCGTACTTTAAGAGTTATGAAATGTATATAAATGTGTGAATGTATTAGAATGCCGACGAAAATTTTTTGGACACTGTTATATCAATAGGATTTTGTGTCTACAGATTTGTAACGCAAATTCTTGACCTGTGAAATATTTTTATATGAGACTGTCACTGTAGCGGAAACTGCTGTCTTAAATATTTTGGTAAGAAAGTTAAGTGACCACCTTCACGTAATGCGCCGTCGGCACCCAGCTGCGTGACAGACGCCTGGAAAAAAGCCATTAGTGTGTGCCTTTCAGAGGCACAGGTGGAGAAGAAAAAAAAAGTAGCCATTATCCTCGCTATTGACATTCCTTTGTAGAATGCATCGTAAATACGACACCCTCAAACTTGAAAACATGATTACACTGTAGAGTTCTTAATTTATGATATTCACTGAAATGAAATGATGAGAAACATTTCATGTCTATTGTCTTGCTAGTTGAAAGATTGTTTACTGCATTATGAAATGCCATATGGCTAGTGAATGACGTTTCACGCCTTGCTTTGCCTATTTTGTTTAATATCTAGTTCCTAGCTGCACTGCAGCATTGGTTAAAATAAAACTTTATAGATGTACTAATATAAATATTTTATGCCTACAGATCCAGTAAAAAATAACTTTATGATGGATGTACTCCAATAAAATGAGGGAGCACAAAAAGACATTTCCACTTCACAGGAATTGCATACATAATTTTTGTCAGTGACTTGGTAACTTGTCTGCTAGAGCAAGTTACAGTGATGCATCACTCTAGTGTTAAGATGTAACATAGGTATTAAACATGGCCATTTTTACTGTAAATTTTTTTCTGCTTGAGCTTTCTCATGTTTAGATATAAGTTATTGCATTTGCTGCGGCTGTTTGCCAGGCATAGTGCTGCTAAATTTCACTTTGTATTACTCTGTTAAGCTAGTTTTGCTACTGATTTATTCTTCTTGTTGCTGCACATTGGCTCATATTAGTTGTAATGTCGCATTGCTTGGTAATTTAGATTTACTGTAGCTTGCTTTGCAAATTTCCATTTTTTTTGTCATTGTTGTTTGTGTTAATTGTTTTGTGCTGCTGCATTGCCTCGTCCCTTAGTTTAGCATCTGAGCTCAGTAGATTTAAGTTAGCTTAAGAGGGGGTAGACTATATAAGAGAATGAGTTATGATGAATTGGAAGAAATGCATCGAGAAGCTATAAGAAAATGGTTTGGCCAAAAAAGTAGTGTACAGTGCAGAAAAACTATTTTTGAAAGAGGATGTGAACAGAATACAGAAAGCAAGCTTGGATAGAATTTTTTTGGTGGACACGAATGTTGAAATAAGAGGAAAGATATATGGAATGAAGTTTTGGGGTGGACTGCAGTTCCAAATGTCACACTGAAAACAAACCCTGTCCTGTATTTTTGTGTTATTACACTATGTGAATTTGTGTTTTTCCTGTCTCAATGTGTTTAGCTAATAAGAGTTATGTTGTAGAATTTTTCTGATAATATGTTATTTTCTTTGTAAAGATGTCTAGACATTATTTATTCTGTTCTGTTTTAATGCTCATGTGTGAAGTTGATGTTTCGAAAGTTATTCTGATCTTTTATGTATGTACTCATGTCATAATTCTTGTAACACTGATGTATATGTTATTTCGATTCTTTTGTAAAGCTTGTACTACAAATGTTATCTGTATTGTTATGTTCTTTAATGATGTATTTTGTACCTTTGTAATTGTATTCTTATGTTATAAAATTGTAATTGACACCAGTTCATCATATTATTAACTTGTAAGTTCCATTTCACTGCACACGTTTCTGTTGGTCATAGTATATGGTCAATATGTGAGAAGTAGGGACTGTTAGTGTTTGGACGTGTGTTATTAAGTCAGCAATGGACTGATTAACAGAATTGCTGGTTCTAAGGACATTTCAAAAACATTTTTTTGTGAGTGCACGAGTGGTGGTTCATGGACTTGCTATATTGTCTGCAAGACTCTTCGATGGTGATTGTGCACCTGCGCAGTCGCAACAGATGGTTGCTGGCTGTCTCTACAAGGACTACATTGGGTCTGCATCTTTGATAATCCACCAATACCATTATTTCTACAAGGACTGCAGTGAGTCTTCACCTCTGGTAGCCCACCAATACCATAATCTCTACCAGGACTACAGTGGGTCTACTCTGTGATGACCTACCCACCAATATTCTTCAAAACTTCGAATCACTCTGCTGTGGGTCTGCAATACATTGTTTGTTCTCTATCAAAATCTTTCATTTGCTAACTATGCCTATGCATGTAAATCCACTACTTCCGTGTGCATTTTCTTTTACTGCTCATACTTTGAGAAAAACACTGCAATTTTACTGTGATGAATGATCAGGACTGTCTTTATGGACTGTGAGAAAATTTTAGCTTTTGACCAACATTGTATCAATAAGTGTGTGCATTTGATATCTTTGTTATTGTAATTATGAAAAATTTTATCAAATCATTACTGGCCACTGCCCAAAACAATTTGTAAAATTTTTTGTGGGGAGAATGGGGGCTATGTAAGTAGGCTGTTTATGTTTTCTTATTGGCAACGTTACGTAGCGTTCTGTATGAAAATCACTGGCTGTGCTGTGTGCAGTCTGTGGCTAGTTTGCATTGTTGTCTGCCGTTGTAGTGTTGGGCAGTTGGATGTTAACAGCGCGTAGCGCTGTGCAGTTGGAGGTGAGCCGCCAGCAGTGGTGGATGTGGGGAGAGAGATGGCGGAGTTTTGAAATTTGTAAGACTGGATGTCATGAACTGCTATATACATTATGACTTTTGAACACTATTGAGGTAAATACATTGTTTGTTCTCTATCAAAATCTTTCATTTGCTAACTATGCCTGTTAGTAGTTAGTGCCTTCAGTAGTTTGAATCTTTTATTTAGCTGGCAGTGGTGGCGCTCGCTGTATTGCAGTAGTTCGAGTAACCAAGATTTTTGTGAGGTAAGTGATTTGTGAAACGTATAGGTTAATGTTAGTCAGGGCCATTCTTTTGTAGGGATTTTTGAAAGTCAGATTGCGTTGCGCTAAAAATATATTGTGTGTCAGTTTAAGCACAGTCATGTATAATTGTTCAAAGGGGACGTTTCACCAGGAGACATCGTCGGGCCAGCAGCAGCAGCGCTCACATCCTCGATAGGACTGATCATTCCATGACAATCTGGCATTGCTTCTATGGTATTGATGCATGATACCCAACCACTAACATAACCTTACCTTGCACGATCTGTCGCAGATAGCAAGAAACCGGTACTGCCCTTACTATCCAACCTGACACTGTCGCAGAGGTTTTTTTTCCTTGGCACTTTTTTCCGTTTGCCCTTCAACCGCTCTTCTTTCAAGCTTGATTCTGTCGAGCTTTTTCGACCACTTCTATCACCCAGATGCGCCCGTATTAATGGGTAACCCTAACCAGACGTACGGATAACATCGCAGTTCCTACCTCCTACGATCTCCTCGATTCTAAATACTAACAATGCAGAGGTGACACCTTTTGAGTTGGTCACCATGCTTGTGTGAGCGTGGAGGGGCTGACACCTAAAAAAAAAAAAAGCTCAATTTGTGAAGCACTTTCTCTTGAATAAATCATGCAGTTGTTCTGAAACTATAATCATTCCTTTGTGTGTACATATACAGCACATCTACCTATTTCCGTCCCATTCGGACTATTTCTGCGTGGTGCGTCTTTTTTTGTCTTAAGAGTGTATAATGAAGTATTGCCTGAAAGAAGCTGAACAAGTATTCAGTCAGATCTTACCAAGATTTCATATCGGTGCAAAGATTGGCAACCTACTTTAAAGGTTCAGTGACGTTAAGTTTTACACTTCACAGAAAAAAAATTGTATCCTGTGACTGTAAGATGAGTCACAGTTGGGATCAGTCACCTGTAACAAATACCTGGATGTCCGCCCCGATGTCCGTCGTCAGCGTGACGGATTGCCGTCCTATGGGCCCGGGTTCGATTCCCAGCTGGGTTGGAGATTTTCTCCGCTCAGGGATTGGGTGTTGTGTTGTCTTCATCGTCATTTCATCTCCATCCGGGGCGCAGGTCGCCCAATGTGGCGTCGAATGTAATAAGACCTGCACCAAGGCGGCCGGACCTTCCCCGCAAGGGGCCTCCCAGCCAATGACATCAAACGCTCATTTCCAATACCTGAATGTTATAATTTGTAGCGATGTGAAGCGTAACGATAACACAAGCTCACTCGTAGGATAAGCAGGTGACAGACTTCATTTCATTGGTAGGAAGCTAGGGGAATGCGATCAGTCTACACAGTCTTACCAAACACTCATTAGTCTATATTGGAATATTTCTCATGTGTGTGAAACCCGTACCAAATATGACTAACAGGAGATACTAAAAGAATACAAAGAGGGGCAGCACGAATGGTTACAGGCTTGTTTGACCCATGGGAAATCGTCACGGAGTTGCTGATAGAAATAAACTGACAGACGTTTCAAGATTGACGATAACTATCCCGCAAAAGCCTACTTTAGTTTCACGAACCAACATTGAGTGATAAACCTAGTAATATACAACCCCCTGAATATCGCTTCCCTAAAGATCACGATTAGGCTGGTTACACTGCGCGCAGAGGCGTTCAAGCACTCATTCTTCCCGCGCTCCATACGTGAATTGATCGGGAAGAAGTCCTAATAACTGGTACGATGGAAAATACTCTCTGCCACGCTCTTCACAGTAGTTCGCTGGTTAATGACGTTGATGTAAATCTAGACTCGCCTCTTTACTCTTACGCAAGTGGAGATGCAATGGAAAAAAGCACATGCGCAAAAGTCAGTGTACAAGGAAAAGGAAACATACTGTTCTCAAGCGTTTCTTCGTGCCCACAAGACACCTCGTCTTTCAAGCAGTCTCCCATGCATCCACTTCTTAGCTCAGCAGCGTGTGTGATGAAATGCTACAGAAAAAGAAAGCACAAAGTTAGCTTTGGGTTAAACAGCAGCCGAATAACAAAGGTGCTATAAGCGAGAAAAAGAAAGAGACAGTGACGTTTAGTTTTCAAATTCAAGTGAACTTCACAGCAATATTTTCATTTTCTGCTTGGGAAACTTAGAACTTTTATTTTTGGGCAAGGAGTGCGATGTCAGTAGTGATAAGGCTAGCAATAACATTTCGTTATCTGGCAGCCGGTGACTCATGTGCCAGTTTGATCCATTTATCTTGAAATTCAGAACAAAGCACCTCTGTGATTATACCTGAAACTGGATAATACTTAGGGGATATTCTTAGTGGTGTTGTGAAGGTTAGTTGATCGTCATTGTGTATTTGTTTGTTGTTTTTTGATGTTTACAAAACTACACTGAGAAAGGTTATACATTATCCTTCTCGGAATCCATTACAACGGAGGCTGTGCTTTGGAAATTTGTATTTTTTGTGTCTTCGATGTGCTTCAATTGTATTTTCAGTAGTTTGTTGAGAAGCTCCTACCGTCCCATCTTCCTCAATTGCTCAGATATCGATCTCCTTAGCTGCTGCACTGCTTAGTCGCCAAATCTAGAATATTCGTCTATTGTTTTCACATCCATTTTTCATGAACTTGTAGGTTGTTTTTCCTCTGTTTCTCTACTTCGAGACGCATATTATTCTTTATAGTAATATGGCCAGAGACTTTCTCTCTTATTCTTAATTTCTGACAGGTCAAGCCCATATTTACTACTCACAGCATTGAATCACAAATTTTTGTTTGTTTAACTTTTAGAAGCGAAATAGCATATTACTTCTCTCCGTTGGTAATCATCTACAAATAACAGCGCGCTTTCTTTGGAGTCAACGAACATCAATGGCACCTAAATCGACTGAAAACATAACCACCATGGTGTACACAACTAAAAACATATAGCCACGAGCTGCCTGTCGTCTGGCGAATAGCGCAAGAGATTCCCACTAAAGGGCAACGATGACACACGCTTTCCAATTCCGATTCGAACAAATTACGCATGCACAAACAGGTATGGGTGCTTGCGCTGTGGGGAACGTTAAGTGCATACGCAAAGCTGAACAGAAACAAGGCATTGTGCGGACGCGTTTTTTATATCGCCAACGAACCCTCTTGCTTTTCAGACTTGAAGCGTGCGCGGGAACACGATGGCACCCCAACTTTTCCATTGTGTGTGTGTGTGTGTGTGTGTGTGTGTGTGTGTGGCTGGCGCTGGTGTGGGGAGGGGGTAGAAGGGAGAACCTCCTTAGAAGGCTCACCGCACCAGGGAGAAAGATTGGTTGCTCCCTCAAGCGTTACGAGACCTGCAGTGCAGTAGCTTCCGCCCATTGTTCTTCCTGACACCACTGACGGCACTTCGAGAGTAGAGGCACGTTCGCACTGTGATGGTAGAGCAACCCTATAGCAGCACAAGACGACTAGCCCAAATCGTGGAGTTACAGAGAAAATACTGGCAGCGAAAATTTTCCTCCTTAGAGGATTCGAACCGGCGTACCTTCGAGAAGAGCATCACTGTACAGGCGTGCGTCAATGACCTAGAGGTGGGGAAAACCGACCGGTTAAAACAGATATCGGTATTTTAGTTCTGAATAACTAGTATTTTTCCGTATTTGTTTGGTCTCGGTTATAAGAGGTGTAAAAAATAACGAAATATGAATTAACCATAGCAGCAGTGTTAAAATACTTGGTTTTTAAGCAAACTTCTTTAAAGAACGAGTAATTTTTATTGGTAAAATGTGTATTGGTTTGAAATGTTGCGTCATTATAGAAAGTAGGGAAAAGCGATCAAAAAATGGATTAAATGGCTCTGAGCACTATGGGACTTAACATCTGAAATCATGAGTGCCCTGGACTTAGAACTACTTAAACCTAACTAACCTAAGGATAGCACACACATCCATGCCCCAGGCAGGATTCGAACCTGCGACCGTAGCAGCAGCGCGGTTCCGGACTGAAGCGCCTAGAACCGCTCGGCCACAACGGTCGGCCGAAAAGCGAACAGTGATAATTTAATAACGGTGTCGACATTGACGAGCAACAAACACATGGAAAAAGAATTGGTACAGCATTGCTGAGACAATAACGTGCTGGTTACCATGTGGCATGACCTGTTAGATGCTATCCTTGTACATGCAATGTGTAAGGCTTGTGTCGCCTGGTGTGTATGGTAGTTTATGACTGTCGTCATCGGAAACCACTTGCTTTACAGAATAGCACCATCCCTAGCCTGGAAATATTATACGGAAGTGTGGTATCATTGAAGTACAATGCTCCATTTGCTTTAAAAGATTAGAAACGGGAGGAGCCACAACACGTTTGCGACATAATATAAGGAGAAAACGTAAAACTTAACAGTTCATTCATAGTTTACGATAAAAATAGAAAGCAGCTGATCAGCTACCTGTCTCTACGCCAACATACCTTTATCTCTTTTAGTCCTTTCAAACGGACAAATTGACACGAAAACTAGAGATCTCCAAACTCAGTTTTCACCCTTTAACACTGTTTGCAATGTCGGAATAGTGGTATGACCCACGATACAACATGATTTTTGAGTAGAGTTTCAAAAAATTTGAATCAGTAGGAGGATACTGGTGACTATTTGTAGTAGGCAACAAGTTATCACTTTTCGAGGAAAGCAGCGAATGGAGACCAGGCTGTTTTCTTTTATTTGCCTATTTCATTTAATACTTCGGTTCTCTGCATCTTGAAACTGACAGAGTCGAAATTTTTCAACTTTTGTTCGATTTCTACGTTCATTACAGGATATAATGGGAATGAAAAACCGAAAACGGTTGTTGCAGCAACCGTTATTTTCAGCGGTTTTAACTATCTGGTTAACTAGTGTTGAAAAATAATAACGATATAACCGAAAGCCTGTTATTTCATTCCTAAAGCTACCTCGGCTAAAGAGGTGCTTGGGAGTTAAGACTAAGTCAGTTCAAATGAAATAATTGTACCTTTCGCGCTGCATACCGTTTTAACTGTACTTGGAACTTTTTTTGCAAGAAACATTTTCTTCTAGTGGCTAAATACTCCTTAAGCCTAAAAAAAAAAAAAAAAAAAAAAAAGAGGAAAGAAAACTTGATACGCAAGAGTGTTTGGATGTGGGAGTAGTTTTCTGTCCTCATACCTCAAATAAAACCACCAAGTGTATAAGTATTGTGCCCCAAATCACACAGCTTTATGACCGTACCTCCTCTTCACTGAGACGATCCCTAATGTTCCTTGAAACTGTGGCCGGCAGACACTGATGGTGCAACTCTAAGTCTGTTTTAAGTGAGGTGCGGAAAATTGTTTTATGACCGATCAGTTGTTCACAAGGCATGCATTACAAAAACATTTTATGTACACACAATGGGTGTCGCCTCAAGTGGCGAAACTGAGTGGGATCGCTCATTGGTTTAAGGTAATGGATTCGCATTCGGAGCGAACGGGTTACAAATTCCAGTCCAGCAATGGAGATTAAGATGTCTTGTTTCTTCATTGAAGTAAATGATGCAGGTCGTTCCTCTGAAAAAGCCAGGTCTATTTTCTTCCTCAGCCCTGCCGAAACGTCGTTGGGACGTTCGATGCTGACCATTCCTTTTCAAGAGTTGAGAGTTAGATGGAGTTTAGTTCGTGGACAGATCTAAATATACCGGTATCACATTTATATAATGGTTTGCAAACACTGATAGTATGTACAAGCCTACTTTGAAGTTGAGAGCGTTACAGTGTTTCGTAGCGGCAAGACAGCAACAAGGTGCGTTGGCATTTACCATTACAACGGAACAGGATTTCCCCTCTTCCAGCATCTGCTTAAGAACGCCAGGCAGACGTAAGCGCAAGGGCGCCGCCGACGGTATCCGAAATAGCGCGACGGAAATAGCCGAGGGCTGCCACACTGTTAAGAAGCAGATGCACAGACGCGCAGGAAGTAGTACGCTCCGAGCCTCGCGTGTGGGTTGTCATTCGTCCTGTTTGTGTGGCTACACGGCGTGCTCCTCCGGTGATTCTCCAATTCATCCGTTATTGTTTTCCTCTCCAATGTGCTCTTCAGTCAGTCAGTTGTGCTAAC
The DNA here is from genome assembly GCF_021461385.2 of Schistocerca piceifrons. Classification (NCBI taxonomy): domain Eukaryota; kingdom Metazoa; phylum Arthropoda; class Insecta; order Orthoptera; family Acrididae; genus Schistocerca; species Schistocerca piceifrons. Next base: position 655,258,819 of record NC_060139.1, read on the forward strand.
GATAGATACACGCATGTCCGTACTTTAGTGCTTTCAGTATCATTTGCCACTAGCAGTAGAACCATTCGTAACTTGTACTGTTTACGAAGAACACAATTTTAGTTATCAGCTGCTTTACATCAACCAAGAGACAGGTAAACAAACATTAAAACTATTTTCCAATAAATGAAATGGGGTGATCGTGGTTACTGGCTATATTGTGAGATAGTCGGTGTCAACAAGTGGAGGAAACATTTAAATCAATTTAGTCTTTATTGCTGTATGGCTTTCGAGCAGTCATGTCATCAGATGGCTGCATCGCACGTTTAAGAGAAGTAGCAGTGATTGCCAGTTACAAGTTTTTTCATGCTATTGCACCCTACAGAAAAAAGTTTGACGACTATTTCAAGCGTAATTAATTCTGCTCTCGCAGTAACTCGACAAAATAAATATGTAATCCAGTTTTTTATAGAGGTTCTGTGTACCATGTGTATATCTAACAATAAAATAATGATATTCAGTGATGTATCATTGAATTATCTGGTCAGAGAAGCACAATCGCAGAATTTTTCAGCTACAGAATAAAACGCTGCTTGGTCTCCAATGTAAATGAGCCCTTGCTGTTTTTGTCTTACTTACAGAGCCACTACAGTTTGTCATTGCTATATAAAATTATTTTTTACCGTAGAGCAATTTCACACTATCAGTTACTTCTTATACCAGTTAATGCTGCAGACATTTAATGTTATTGGCAGCAAATAATACACTAGTTTAACAATTTCATCAGTTTAATGACTTGTAGCTGTTTTACAATAATTTATATTGATGAATGAAAAATAAAAAAACGGTTCAAATGGCTCTGAGCACTATGGGACTTAACTTCTGAGGTCATCAGTCCCCTAGAACTTAGAACTACTTAAACCTAACTAACCTCAGGACGTCACACACATCCATGCCCGAGGCAGGATTCGAACTTGCAACCGTAGCGGTCGCGCGGTTCCAGACTGTAGCGCCTAGAACCGCTTGGCCACCCCGGCCGGCTGACGAAAAATACATTTTGCTTTACCTTGCTTGCTATCCCTGCAGTCGGCCTACATCACCCATTACTGTGTTTCATTACAGAATAGTAACTGAGTATTACTGTTGGATTAATTAATTTCGTTAAGCTTTGCGAGCACTCTACAAACATGTCTGACTTTTCATCCTTCTATATTTAACCACGGGTTAATAGTGTATTTAAATATAAAATGCTCATATAACTATGTTTGCTGTGATTGTTTCCACGGTTCATTTTTAGAAGTCTTTAGTTCGTTCGGTGCAATTTCTTTTGACATCCCATATCAGTTGTCTTCCTAGCAGGGTCGATGCAGCTAAAGCGGTGGTGTCATAAAGGTTTAAAACAATACTTCAAACCAAGATTTCAGTGAGTTTCAGTTACCGGGAGGCCTATGTCACTTTTTAATGTTTTAATCGGTTTTTCTCGTGAAGGTTCGGATTATCATACTTATCTAGAATGTTGCAATTTGTACAATCTGTTACCCTTAGAACACCCAATGGGTCATAATTAGCTGTGAAAATAAATATCTTAAATTGATAACTTGAATAAATATAAAGTGTTTTTTTTTCTTTTGTTGAAAGTCATCGAAACATGTCTTCTGCACGCTACTAAATTGTCGGGCAGATTTAGGCACAGATGCTATTCTGGCTCCAACATATTTTTCCAAATGAACCTCAGTTGCGCGAAAAACTCTGGTGCTAATCACAAAATACAATTTGTATAAAAATTTACGTAATAACACGCTCGACTGACGACTGTAATTCTGATACAACTTGGAAATTTTTAATGTTTGCCACCGACATTTCGAAAATCGCGCTCAAAACAGACGTCGTCCAGGCACCGCGAGAGCTGCCACTGCATATCGATCAAACTGTTGGCACGCAGTTATTCCAAAGCTGCTGCACGCACAAACGCGACTCGCTGGTGCTGCCCTCAAGAGGTACGTAATTACAAGGGTTGTTAGGAACTCTTGCTAGGCTGTGAGGTTTGTAATAGTTTTAGTGCACAATGCGTAGTCTGTTGGCTTCCGTCTCTTTCCGAACTTTGCCCATCGGCGTAGTGCTAACTCTGTGATAACGACCTGCACACGCTTGCCGGCAAGGACCAGGCTCACTGTGTTCGGCTCCTCTCACGCTCGCAGATTCTCACGATACACCAGCTTGGTGAATTACGACGGCCTTGGCCTGCGTTGATTTTTTTAACGTGTGGTGGCAGGTCAGTGCATGCCACTTTTTACATTTGTCAGTGCGATGGCTGATGTACTGACAGTTTAATGCAACAATCGCTGTCTACGCGTATGCTGCGACATCATGGACTTCAGTTAACACGGTATTTTAATTATACATAAATCGCAAGACGTACTGAAGTAACGCCACTGACGCTAACAAGCACGACTTTTAATCAGAAGTTACATTAGAATTTAGAACGGAACGCATTGATTCGCGGTAGACGCCAGACTTTAATGTTTTGTGGTGTTATCGATTGTTACGTTTGTGGGCTGAATGACAGCAGTGGGAAAGTGTATTACGATTTGACGGTAACAATAATTTGTGTCAATTAAAAACTAATCTCGTGCTAAATATGTATCTACTGCTGATGTTACCACTCATCAGACTGGTAGATAATTATATTTGCTACTTTACACAACAAAAATTAGCGTGTTATGAACAAATTGGTTTACTCGCAGCCAATCAGTTGAAACTATAATGCAAGTTATCTGAATAAGATAGTGCTGTGAATATCGTTGACGAACATTAGAATGCATTATGTACCGTGCCGGTAGTTCAATCGAGAGCGACGTTGTAGCAGTTGGGCGTAAGAAACTATTATCCTTAGTAAGTTTGGTGTTTGAACTACCACGTTTGGTGTTAACAATTGTTTGTGTTAACTGCTGCTGAAATCATTGGGAGAGTACAACGTACACAAACTGCTGTAAAACGAGAATGCAATACCAGTATATTAATTTTGCAATAAAAACGTAAAATAATTGGCATTAAATAATTTCACACTCAGTCACACTGATATAGTAGGTACTGTACTGGCATTTTCGTTTTTCACATGATCATTCAGTACCGGTATATTTAATTTGGTAAAGTAGTTACAAATGTATCGTAAAGGCTACAATTTGAAATTGTTTGTGGGCATATTTTGCGTGGGTATGTAAGGTCTTTGTTTATTAACATTCTCTCTCTCTCTCTCTCTCTCTCTCTCTCTCTCTCTCTCTCTCTCTCTCTCTCTCTTATCAAATTTACAGATTGACTATGACACTAAATTTTAAAAGCATTTATTGTTTTCTCATATCAAATAACAATTATCAATGTCTCCCTTCTGTACAAGGCTACATTCCAAATCCCCCAAGAAAAGACTGCCAAGCACTTCAATATATAATAGATGTCAACATTTTGCAAGGTGATGATTCTTCTGAAAAACCTGGAATTTTCAGGGAATTACATTTTACATGGAAAAGTCAGGGAATTTCAAAGTCTAAGGGAATTTTGCATTTTAACTGAGCACTCCAACTGAATTTTATTGAGTTTTATAAGCAACAAATTTTAAAATACTTAATGTCTCAAAGTGTATTAATTATATGAAAATTGTTCCATATAAATTACTAATGTTCTAAAAACTGCAGATAAATTACAGCTTATGGCTGGTATGTAGCTCAGTTGAGAGGGAAGAGAAGTCATTGTGGTTTGCTGCTCCTTCCCCCTGTTTTTGTATCTCATTTCATAATCCAATTGCCTCAGCATTACATAGGCCTGTTGCTAAAATCGCATATCACCAATCTAAACACACCAGTCAGTAATTGCTTTTACAGTGTTGATACACACTATACTGATTGGTATAAAAGTTTGGCCGGACTATACACAAATCACTACTGTCGCAAAGCCCTAAACCTTGAACTGATTCAGAGCTAAAAAGTGCAGATGATGAGATAGTGCACTCCAAACAAAACTCATTGTTTCTATGCAGCCACCATTGATCCTTATGCTACAGCAATTTAAATGTTCTGTATAGTAGTACTCATATGCTATGTCCACAATATTTTGGAGAGATGTGGCTTTTAGTACCTTTTACTATTAAATTTTTACCATGCTCACTAATGAAGACTTTTTTTTTTATTTGGTACTGTACCATCTGCTAATAAGCCTCACTTTGATCAATTCAGTCATTATCTGAAAACCCTTTCAAAACTGAAAAAAAACCTCTGATCCTTCGGCTAAAATTCAGAGATGACTGAGGCACTTGCAGCTCTTGTGACTGATACATAATGGTTTTGGGTACTTGACAGTGTGGTGAACATTGTTTTCACAGAACAACAAAGGCTACTTATGTGTTTGTACAATATATTCAGCCATTTGTCATCCACTGCTGGATAAAAACCATTTCTAGTTAGTGATGTGTCAGGCAAATTCCCAGTGACCAGAACATGTATAAATGGGCATTTGCCTGGGAATTTGCTCAAAGCAGCTTTAAATGCCCAAAATCTGGGAATTTATAAAAAAGGACTTTTTAAAGTTTTTACTCCTAGAATGCATAACATACAAACTAAAGCGCACACACACACACACACACACACTCACACTCTGTTTATATATACTTGCGACATCACTTTGCAATGTAACACACTTTATAATATGTGTCAAATTGCTGAATATTACTGAAGAATGGTTATTGATAGCAAAATTATTACTGAATGTATTCAACAGCTGGTGTGTGTTTCTTGATAATAAATGTATACTTAAAAGTGAAACTTTTTTCAGTGAAATAGAAAGCTTTACTGTTAGATGTAGTGACATTTGAGACTATAGTTTTCCATTTTCCTACTTTTTCTATCTACTTTCGTACGACTGTACTACTGTGGAGATAAAATGAGGACACTTACATATAAAAGATTTAATAATAAGGAATCAATGCTTGGTATCCTGGAATCATTCTGTTTTGATACTAATAGATCCCTAGAGAATCGACAGTTCTTGGGTTGATGGAATTGGAATTGGCACATGACTCATCCCTAATTAAAATCATAATGGAACAACTTTTTTTTTTTTTTTTTTTTTTTACTCTTTATTTTTTTGTGGTAGCATAGTATAAGTAAAAATACTACTTACAGATTACCTACTTAGTATAAACTATCTTTAGGTCAAGAATTGCTTTTAAATTTGAGTTTTGTTTTCTTTCTTTTTACTATGTACTACTCCAAGAATTGACCTCATTAAAAACTTATGGTTACATGTGTAGTATAATTTATTTCCCCTAATAACTTGAAGCAGCTTTTTACCAACAACTACAGAAGCAATGTTTCAAAACACCTTTTCCAGTACAAAACATCGGTTAAATTTTTTTTACTATGTGCCACTTATCAATTAATCTTTAAAATGCATAAATCTATTTGCCCAGATATTTATATTGGACCCTTGCCCCAACTTATAAGTGTCCGTGCATTTTACATCACCACCTCTAGTGCATAGAGAAGCCTAAAGCAGACCTTTCTCCAGCAAATAGCTCCTTATGAATACTAACAATTCATAATCTTTTCACAGTCAGTGGTTTTAGATTTTTCTTTTTATGAATGAGCCATTTTCCTGCTCTTGTGCGGGCATCACAGTTTATAAAATTCTCATTTGTTTGTTATGCTCTCTCTCTCTATCCTCAGTTACAGTGGAATGTTATTTCTTGTTCTCCTTTGATTGAATGTGTAAAACGTTACAGATGAAGGTGTTTGACGAATATATTCCATGGCATCATGCAGAGGTGTTGGCTGCAAGGGCAATGTATCACCCAGAACACTAATCCGCAATCCATTGGCAACAGAAGATACACGGGAACGTTTGCGGCAGTTTTTTGAAGATTGTTCATTAGACTCTGCTTTAGATGAGCTGGCGTTTTGGGAAATGTGTACTGATGTTGTTGCAAAGTCTGATAACTTTTCTAATGGGTGAGTACTAGTTTTGTTGCGAGGTTCTTTTTTCTTATTAGTTGATCTCATAGTGACATTAATCCATGTTAACAGTAGAAGTAATTGTGGCAAAGTTCTCCTTCCGTTTCTTGATTGACCAGTCTATTACATAAGTACAAGGATTTTCGTGTATTAGAGGTTATTACACAATGATGTGGTACGGCATAGAATGTTGACAGATAATGCTAACAAAGGAAGAGTTTATATGTAACCCGTATAATTGTTCAGTTTGACGTATTAAGTGATGTCAACTCAAAGTCTCATGTATGGTCATGAAAGCAAGTAGAATAAAACTTGGCTTCACATATAACAAAAATTGGTACAGGGAAGTTTAAAACTTAAACCTCAAGTAAATATTTTGATGAAACAAAATCACCGTCCGATGGAAACAGAGTAAACAACTGCCTTGAAATGATCGAACTGCTCTGATTGTTTCCCAGCAGGCTTATGACAACTGAATGTGCACTCTGTTTCTTATAATTCAGCTTTCCGGCTCTTGAACCCTCTGTTTTAAAATAAACTCTTAATTGGAAGAAACAAGTCAGTCATAACTATTGGAGTAGTGAGTTTGTCTGCATCTACGTCTACACCCTGCAAACCATTGTTAAGTGCGTAGTAGAGGGCAAGTCCCATTGTGCAAGTTATTGGGACATTCTTGTGTTCCATTCATGTGTGGATCGTGGGAAGAACTTTTGCTTAAATACAACTGTGTGTCCTGTAATTAGTCTAATCTTGTCTTTGTGATCACTAAGGGAGCAATAGGTAGGTGACTGTACTACATAGCTAGAATTATCATTTGAAGTTGGTTCTGGACGCTTCCTAAGTAGGTTTTCAAAGGATAGTTTGTGTCAAATGCCTGCCAGTTCATTTCTTTCAGTATCTTCGTGATACTCTTCCATGGGTAGAACAAACCTGGAACCATTCATGCTGCACTTCTTTGTACATATTCAATATCGCATGTTCCTTCTGTTTGGTATGGCTCCCACACATTTTGGTATTCTTCTTGCATTTTCCTAGTATTCTGTCAATAAACTACAGTTTGACACCTGCTCTTTATCTATGACTAGGACTAGAGGTGATTGTTCCATTTCATTTCCCTAAGAAGTGTTACCCCAATGTATAAAGCAAGCTACTAATACTTGCACTACTATCAAATCATATCAATATCTGGCTGAATATTTGCGTAGCTTCTTTCAGACAGTACTTCATTATAGACAACTGCTTCATCTGTAAATGTTAATGTTGTTTGCAAGGTTGTTAATTTCCAACACATTTATCTGGGACACATCAAAAGTTACTTCTACGTCTGTCAGTGACTCACCATCCAAGGTAACTTGCTGTGTACTCCCTCCCAAAAAAATTCACAATCAAGTCACAAATTTTGCTTGGTACTACTTACAGTTGTACTTTAGATAGTAAGCTCCGATGTGTACTTACAATTAGGATGTGGAAGTGGTCCCTCCAACACAGTGTAAACTTTTCTTTGTGAAAGAAGGAAGAAAATAAAAGGACACACATTTTGTCTGAAGTGCCAACATGCAATAGTTATTGAGAAAATGACACTCTAAAGTTTTAGTGCTAACGTACCAGTTCACATGCATTCTGTTATGCCAAGCGAGTTGGTAGCATAGTAGCTAAGAGTAGGGTTTTGAATTTTTGTGTTTCTTATTCAATTCCAATATTATGTCATTATTTTTTCTTTTTGTTGTTGTGGAAGTTTGTGACACCAGTCTCATCAATCTTTTTGGGACATTGAGAAATACAGTGGAATTATTTGCAAAAGAAATAATCATTTCACATGTTATTAAAATTAAATCTTACAGTCTTCTTTGTGCAGGGTCCTACAGCTGTCGCTTCACCCCACATTTCCGCCACCAAATGCCTCAGTCTTCCCATTCTTCCTCAACCTCTTATATTCCTCTTGTCTCTGCTGCTTTTTGGATACCACTTTACGTGGTCTTTCTTTTCTTCTCCTTCCAGAATATCTGCATGAAAATACTCCCTTGGGCCATCTGTCTTGACCATCCTTTTGACACACCCAAACCATCTTAGCTGTCTTTCTTCTGTTCTGTCCACAGTACTGTAATTAGTCTTGTCTCCTTTCTCTTATTTCCTCATTTCGTATGTGGTTAAGTCACAAAATTCTACATGCTGTTATCAAGTGGTCCATTTCTAAAGCTCCAGTCTCTTTTTATTCCTTTCTGTGAGTTCCCAGCAGTCACTCCCATAGCTTTTTATTGATTCCACAATGGATTTATACAAATGCATTTTAACCCTTAAAATTATTTTTGGGGACCAAAGTAAAGGATTTAATGTGTGGATGGCTGTCCTTCCCTCAAAGATTCGTTGTTGAATCTCTTTGTCGCACTTGCATCACGTGGTCAGGTACTATCCAGGTACTCTTTACACACTAAGATGTCCATCAGTGTCAAAGTTACTTTCCTGTCCTCCATAAACATTGATATTCTGTCTTCTCAAAATTAATTTTCAAACCCACATTTTTTACTCTTCCATCAACTTCCTAAGCGTGCGAGATATATCCTCTTCATCATTTGCTGCAACTAAGTGATCATCAGCATAAAAAGCATGTACATACACTGGATCCCCAATCCAGTTCCCATGCCCATGCCCGTTCTGCGCCTTGGATCCAGTGTCTTCTGCACATTCATTTTAAGAGTGGGGAAGGGAGATAGCATCCTTACTGCAGTCCTTTATTCTCAAAGCCTCTCTAGAAATTTCTTTCTACACTTTGACACATTTTGCTGACTTGGAGATGTTTGACCTCTCTTAAATATATTTTTGGCATTTCCTCTGCTGGCAGCACCTTGAACAATAGCTTTAGCGAAACTGTGTCATACGCTTTCTCAAGAGCTGTGAAGACCAAATGATCACTTAGATTTCGTTCCAGTTGCTCCTCCGTGAAATGTCATAGGGTCAAGATCTTATTTACACGTGACCTGCTTCTTCTAAAGCCACTTTGTTCTTCCACTTCATTTACAGACTACTACAATCTTGATTTTAAAAGTGCTAATTGAACTTGACACTTATGCCATGATAACTGCTACACACTTCCTTGCTTCTTTATCTGCGGGTCTTAGATACAGTAAATTCCACTCTGCTGGAATTTCCTCCCCATACCACGTACATTTATTGAGTAACTTGCTTAGATGTTCATACAGAATGCTTGGATCATTTGTCATTAATTCTAATGGTACTTTTCCAGGACCTGCAGATTTTCCCATATTTCATTCGTGTAGCCACATTCTGTACCTCTTTTGTAGTTATCTTCTATACATCCTCATTGTCCTGGTTTTCCTGTATCTCTCACATTATTTCCTTGTACTCCTTCCTTTCTTCTGTTAGCAAGCCTTTAAAATGCTTCTCCCACATTATCAGACTGATAAATGACAAGTTTGCTCTTTCTTTTACTTCTTTTCTGAGCCCTGCAACCATTTTCCATGCTACCACCAATTTTGTACCCTCAACACATTGATCAGCTTCCTCGCATTTGTCCTCGCACATTTCATATTTCCTTTTGCAGATGTCCTTTTCTACTTCTCTATTCATTCTGACATATAAGGCTCTATCATGTTTGTCCTGTGTTCTCATCCAATTACTATTTAACATCTTTTTTAGGTTTACTTTTTCATCATTGCATTGAGTCCACCATTGTGGGGGCTGCTTCCTTTTTTTTCTCCTTGATGCCCGTGTTACAGATGCTGCTTCATATATGCATTTTGTAATTCCTTGGTATACATACTTCGAATAAGTGCCTCAATTGGTTTGACAACCATAATTTGCAAAGAGATTGTACCAAATCTTGTTTCAAGCTCGCTGAATTGTATTTCACAGTATCCACTATCCTTGTTGGAATATTTGCCTCTTTAATTTGTCTTTGGCCCACAGATGTTACTGTCATCTTTGCAGCTAACAGGAAGTGGTCTGAGTCACATTCCACACCCCTGTAGGCCCTAACAGTATTTGTTCTTATGTTGGAATGTTTATTTTGAATAGTATACTTTGCTATTGATCTGGTGTTTCTGGAAGGGCTCTCCCTGGTACACTTTTGGATCTGCTTATGAGGAAAGAAACAATTTAAAATTTGCCAGGACAATATGTCACACATACTGCCTAACCTTTTCCTATTGCCATTTACTGTGTCATCACCATATCTTCCCACTACTTCACTATCAGTGGCCACCCCTACTTTTCCATTAAAATCTCGCATTAAAATAATTTCTTTCCAGGCACGTGTGCATTCTAGCACACTTGCAATTTTTCATAAAACTCGTCTTTGACTTTGCTGTTACCAACGTTTGTAAGTTCATAAGACCCCACAATAACTTCATGGCCATATTTTGAGATTTCTGCTGTCATTATCCTCTCACCAGTTTCCTGATTTCCTACCAGCAGTTGATATCTCTTCTATGCTTCGTATGGGCAGCTATTGAAGTTCCTGTCGTGTCCTTTTCGACACCGCTGTAAAAATGAATGTGAACTGCTATATTTTCATTTCCCTTTTTTTTCTGAAGATACACACATCTTTCAGCCTACCTTGTTCCTGGTGTAAAGGCTCCCTTGAAAAAATAATAATAATAATAATAAATTTTGTTTACTACTACTACTAGGCTAATTACTGTTTAGCTCTACAGGGCCTTTATACTGAAATGTTTCCCACACCACCTTGTATTGTCTTTCTATGTGTGTGAGTAACTGTATGTTCACTGTTGTGGGTAAATACATACAGCGTACACAGGGCGATGTGTGAAACTGATAGCGATTACATGCTTCCGCTGTTGTAGAAATCTGCTCCAGATGCTGCAGATACTGTGTTGAGCTGAAAGTGGTAACCAAAGCATGGAGAAATATTCTTCGGGGCTCTGTTGCATAGCAATCAGATTGCTTTCAGTTCTGAGAAATGTCCAGGTACTGTTGTGGACTTGAATGATCCATGAAGTGACTTCTTTTCCGAAGAAAACATCGAACTATTTCACTAGTACTGAACGCTCCCGTCGGAACTGTTCTCAAGCTGGTATTTATTATTAAATCACAATAGAAGTATACTCCGGGTGTAGAATAACACGTAACTTCTTGAAATAAACAATATTTTATTGTTCTGTTAACTGATTTCCTTCCATATACACATATATTTTACAATGTGAATCAAAAACTCGCAATGGCATCCATTTTTACATCACAAGAATGGCTCTCTTCTAGTAAAAATTACTCTTAAGAAGAACAAAAGCTCTATATCCTAAGAATAATTATGTGAGCGCTGACCGCCAGAGTAATAAACAATATCTCTCTCTCTCTCTCTCTCTCTCTCTCTCTCTCTCTCTCTCTCTTGCACTGTCACAGCAAGTTACGCTGCCTGATACATCATATTGGATACTTCTCTCATCTTAGTATCCACACCCTGCATGTTTCACATTATTGTAACAGTCATTTTCCATAGCCATTTTAGTCTATGTGATGCAATCCTATTGTTTTGCTGAGGCATATAAATTTTTGTATATCAGTCTTTGCTTTTATTTTTACTTATATGCTTAGAGAGAACCATTGTATTACCCAGGGTGATAAATAGCATAAAAACTTTCGATGACAAAAAAAAAAAAAAAAATCAAAGCACCACCAGCTTCCTGCAAATACATATATACCATAGTTACATTCATTAATGTGAATATCTTTAGGAAAGTAATTTCTTTAGTGTTCTAAATACTTTGCGATCTGGCGATAATTTCATGCCAACCAAGCATATCAAAGCATTTATTTGAAAGCTGGTGCCTGCAATTGATTACAGATCCATGTGTATGTTTTATTAGTTTCATTACATCTACTTGTGATTTCTGTTTCCTGTCTCATGGGAATGTAATGGACAAATGTAATTCTTCACCTGTCAGTCAAAATATACGTTGTAGGGTTGACAACATGGCATATATTTTGACGAAATTACTTTTAATGAAAGTGTCGATATTCAAAATTCATCAACAACCAGACCATTGTAGAAGGAGGGATAACATTGCACTCCCTATGACTCAGTTGCACGCAGAAACAGACCAATTTTTGCATAAGGTCACAAACCTTTGTCCAATTCTGACAAAAGACACTATCCAAATTGAACCCTGCCTGGAACAGTTCCGTCCTCCGTCACAGCGGGACCCACCTCCTCTTCCTCAAAATCACCCTCTCCAAACCTTCCAGGAATTTCTGACTTCCAGCCTTGCCTCTCAATCCTCCTTAAAAAACCTTAATCCTACTCCCAACATCACCACTGCTGAAGCCCAAGCTATCCGTGATCTGAAGGCTGACCGTTCCATCGTCATTCTTCCGGCAGACAAGGATTCCACGACCGTGGCACTTGATCGTCGGGAGTATGTGGCTGAGGGACTGCGTCAGCTTTCAGACAACACCACATACAAAGTTTGCCAAGGTAATCCCATTCCTGATGTCCAGGCCGAGCTTCAAGGAATCCTCAGAACCTTAGGCCCCCCACAAAACCTTTCACCTGACTCCATCAACCTCCTGACCCCACCGACACCCCACACCTCTAACTTCTACCTTCTTCCTAAAATTCACAAACCCAATCATCCCGGCCGTCCAATTGTAGCTGGTTACCAAGCCCACACAGAACGTATTTCTGCCTACGTAGATCAACACCTTCAACCCATTACATGCAGTCTCCCATCCTTCATCTAAGACACCAACCACTTTCTCGAACGCCTGGAATCCTTACCCAGTCTGTTACCCCCGGAAACCATCCTTGTAACCATTGATGCCACTTCTTTATACACAAATATTCAGCACGTTCAGGGCCTCGCTGCGATGGAGCACTTCCTTTCACGCTGATCACCTGCCACCCTACCTAAAACCTCTTTCCTCATTACCTTAGCCAGCCAGCTTCATCCTGACCCACAACTTCTTCACTTTTGAAGGCCAGACATACCAACAATTAAAGGGAACAGCCATGGGTACCAGGATGGCCCCCTCGTACGCCAACCTATTCATGGGTCGCTTAGAGGAAGCCTTCTTGGTTACCCAGGCCTGCCAACCCAAAGTTTGGTACAGATTTATTGATGACATCTTCATGATCTGGACTCACAATGAAGAACAACTCCAGAATTTCCTCTCCAACCTCAACTCCTTTGGTTCCATCAGATTCACGTGGTCCTACTCCAAATCCCATGCCACTTTCCTTGACGTTGACCTCCATCTGTCCAATGGCCAGCTTCACACGTCCGTCCACATCAAACCCACCAACAAGCAACAGTACCTCCATTATGACAGCTGCCACCCATTCCACATCAAACGGTCCCTTCCCTACAGCCTAGGTCTTCGTGGCAAACGAATCTGCTCCAGTCCGGAATCCCTGAACCATTACACCAACAACCTGAAAACAGCTTTCGCATCCCGCAACTACCCTCCCGACCTGGTACAGAAGCAAACAACCAGAGCCACTTCCTCATCCCCTCAAACCCAGAACCTCCCACAGAAGAACCACAAAAGTGCCCCATTTGTGACAGGATACTTTCCGGGACTGGACCAGACTCTGAATGTGGCTCTCCAGCAGGGATACGACTTCCTCAAATCCTGCCCTGAAATGAGATCCATCCTTCATGAAATCCTCCCCACTCCACCAAGAGTGTCTTTCCGCCGTCCACCTAACCTTCGTAACCTCTTAGTTCATCCCTGTGAAATCCCCAAACCACCTTCCCTACCCTCTGGCTCCTACCCTTGTAACCGCCCCCTGGTGCAAAACCTGTCCCATGCACCCTCCCGCCACCACCTACTCCAGTCCTGTAACCCGGAAGGTGTACACGATCAAAGGCAGAGCCACGTGTGAAAGCACCTATGTGATTTACCAACTAACATGCCTACACTGTGAAGCTTTCTATGTGGGAATGACTAGCAACAAACTGTCCATTCGCATGAATGGACACAGGCAGACAGTGTTTGTTGGTAATGAGGATCACCCTGTGGCTAAACATGCCTTGGTGCATGGCCAGCACATCTTGGCACAGTGTTACACCGTCCGGGTTATCTGGATACTTCCCACTAACACCAACCTGTCAGAACTCCGGAGATGGGAACTTGCCCTTCAATATATCCTCTCTTCTCACTATCCGCCAGGCCTCAATCTCCGCTAATTTCAAGTTGCCGCCGCTCATACTTCACCTGTCTTTCAACAACATCTTTGCCTCTTTACTTCCGCCTCCACTGACATCTCTGCCCAAACTCTTTGCCTTTACAAATGTCTGCTTGTCTCTGTGTATGTGCGGATGGATATGTGTGTGTGTGCGCGAGTGTATACCCGTCCTTTTTTCCCCCTAAGGTAAGTCTTTCCGCTCCCGGGATTGGAATGACTCCTTACCCTCTCCCTTAAAACCCACATCCTTTCGTCTTTCCCTCTCCTTCCCTCTTTCCTGACGAAGCAACCGTTGGTTGCGAAAGCTAGAATTTTGTGTGTATGTTTGTGTGTCTATCGACCTGCCAGCGCTTTTGTTTGGTAAGTCTCATCATTTTGTTTTTAGATATATTTTTCCCACGTGGAATGTTTCCCTCTATATATATATACACTGTTACTAAATGTTACTAGCAGATTTTGTTTGTCCTAAAGAAGTCTGTAGCAAATTTGGTCCTAGAGTCCAACAAGGCATAAACCAGTCAGTGGAACAGGACCCTAATGAGTACACAACAGCCACAAAATCTGGAAAGCTAACCTACTATCAGCCCTTGTATGTAATTTTGTGATCTTATGTAAAAATTGAACCATTTCTGTGCATTATTGTCACGTTTGATGGGTGAAGCTATCCCTTACCCAATGGCTTGGTTTTTGATGAAATCAGAATGTTGATGTGTTAAAAGTAATTCCATCAAGGTGTGTGCTGTTTCAATCGTATGATGTGTACTTTTGCTGACATATGAAGAAATGAATTTGCCCATTACAGAAGTACACTATTTTCATCACGCAGCAAATGGAAATTGTGAGTAGGAGTGATGCAATTAATAAAACACAGGCCTGGATCTGCAATCAGTTGCAGGCTGCAGCTGTCAAGAAAATGCTTTGATGTGCTTGGTTTGCTGTGAAATTATCATCAGATCATGAGGTATTTAGCAATGTTTATGAGGTTGTATTCCCTAATGATATTCACACTAAAATATGTGACTGTGGCATACGTGCCACCCCACATTGCTTGTGGTGCTCTCTATACTTTGAATGTCTTCATGGCATATAGGAATGTACTGGTTCTCTAGAAGTAGAAAAAGCAAAAAGTGAAATACTAGAATTTATATGTTTTTCATATAAAGTTGAGATTTGTGATGATAAAATCTGTTTTTAATGAAATGCTTGTTTCTTTTCTCATTAATTCTATTGTATTTCTTGATGTCACAAAAAATACTGCTGTCATTGGAAGTCACATACTTCAGTGGCAACCAAAACAGCTTAAGATTGGATTTAAACACAGAACAAAAAAATTTGGAACTGTGCTATTAGCCACTATACCACAGACTTATTTAGTTTATTGATGGATTTGCTGATGAAGTACCATAAAAAATGTCATTTTCTGGGAAACTATTGAGTATTGGCACTTAAGACAAAGTAAGTGTCCCTTTATTTTTGTCCTTCTTTTACCAGGCAAAGTTTACACTATGTCAGAGTGTGATATATTGCATGTCCCTCTTGTGAATTAAGTGCTTTCCAGAAATTAAACAATACTGCATCTACCTGGCTGCCTTGATTCATGACTTTCAGTATGTTATCTGAAAAAAGTGAGTTGGGTTGTACAGATCTGGTTGGCATGGAGGAAGTTATTCCGTGTGAAGTACCTCATTTCATTTGAGCTCAGAATATGTTCTGTGATTCTACAACAAATGACAAGGATTATGAAAGGTAGTTCTGTGGAATCACTTCTGCTACCACCTCCAGGGGCTCAACATTCATTTGCTGGGTACAGGCTTGGCGACACCGGGGTTCCTGAGCTGGGGGACTCTTAAGCGCGGCAAGTCCCCTGTCACTGTAAGCTCTGGGCATGCTTCAGCGACCAACGTACAGCGCAGCGGTGGAATGTTGTCTCAGGAAATGGGGACCTTGGCTTCACCGCCCGGATTGCGAGGATGGAATAAAAGTCTATAAAAAAAACCTCTATCTCAAGGTGTGCTGCGTGCTGCTGAGATGCATGGCTGTTGAGGTGGAACGGGTCGTTAGCAGGCAATGTTTGGGGAACCTGCCGCACCTCAGTTGTAAAAGGCTTACCTAGGCATGCGGGGCTCTGTCTAGGTGACTTCTAGTTCCGTAGCTGCTTGTGGGACCGAGATGGATCCTCCAAAATCTTGTTTGCATCCTCGCAGCGGAAAGGGTGGGCCGCTGGTAGGTTCCAACACCCAATCCAACAAGAGGGCTCCTGTAGCCAGCCCTCCTGACTCAGGAGCGAAATCTGAGAGTATCATGACTACTAACAGAACAGACGGTGTGTTTTTAATCATTAAAAGGAAAGAGGGCAGCTTCGGGAAAGTTTCCCCATTGTATATTCAAAAAGGGCTCAAGGGCATTGCTGGCAGTTTGAAATCTGTTAAGTGATTGCATAATGGGATGCTGTTGGTGGTAACCGATAGTTCCCAACAAGCTAAGAATCTCCAGAATCCACACTCCCTCCGGAATATACCATGTAAACTGAGCTACACACCACCTTGTTGTGACGTGCAGGGATCTGGTGGACATCCTTAAAGAGGAAGTGATAGGTGAGTGGGCTACAACAGGAATAGTTAATGTGCAAAATATCATGAAGAAGGTGGATGGGGTTCTTGTTAAGTTGACTCCTTTATCCTGACGTTTAATAGCATGAAACTCCCTGAGCATACTAAGGCAGGTTTCCTTCGCTTAAGTGTGCAGCCTTGTGTACCTAACCCAATGCAGTGTTTCAAATGCCAGCACTTTGGGCATACTACTCTTGGGGTGTCGCGGGGAAGCTACTTGTGGCAAGTGCGGTCAGGCCACCCGTAAATGTGTGCATTGTCTGTCTCCATTGAAGTGTGTGAATTGCTCTGGACCTCACCCTATCTGGAGTCGGAACTGCAGTGTGTATCTGGAAGAATGGAAGACACAGAAGCTTAAAACAATTAAGTGCACCCCGTATACAGGGGCAAAAAAGCTCTAAAAGCCATGCTGCCCCCGTGTTTTGCTACCTCCTTCACTTCAGTTGTTAAACAGCCCACATGGAAAGCTGATGCTGCTACACAAACGGAGGCTGCTAGTGTCGGCACTAATACCTGCATGTGTCCATGTACTTGTGCTGCTGCAGTCGTTTGTACGCCTGTCCCTCCCCTGAGAACTTCAGAGAAAGCTGTGGTTACTGACATTGTAGAGCTCCCTGCCCATCCAAAGGTTCCGTCTGGTACACTGTCAAATGTTGTCACACCCGCAACCACAATTGTGGCTGCAAAGTCTGTTGTTGTTGTTGTTGTGGTCTTCAGTCCTGAGACTGGTTTGATGCAGCTCTCCATGCTACTCTATCCTGTGCAAGGTTATTCATGTCCCAGTACCTACTGCAACCTACATCCTTCTGAATCTGCTTAGTGTATTCATCTCTTGGCCTCCCTCTACGATTTTTACCCTCCACACTGCCCTCCAATACTAAATTGGTGATCCCTTGATGCCTCAGAACATGTCCTACCAACCGATCCCTTCTTCTGGTCAAGTTGTGCCACAAACTTCTCTTCTCCCCAATCCTATTCAATACTTCCTCATTAGTTATGTGATCTACCCATCTAATCTTCAGCATTCTTCTGTAGCACCACATTTCGAAAGCTTCTATTCTCTTCTTGTCCAAACTATTTATCGTCCATGTTTCACTTCCATACATGGCTACACTCCATACAAATACTTTCAGAAACGACTTCCTAACACTTAAATCAATACTCGATGTTAACAAATTTCTCTCCTTCAGAAAAGCTTTCCTTGCCATTGCCAGTCTACATTTTATATCCTGTCTACTTTGACCATCACCAGTTATTTTGCTCCCCAAATAGCAAAACTCCTTTACTACTTTAAGTGTCTCATTTCCTAATCTAATTCCCTCAGCATCACCCGATTTAATTCGACTACATTCCATTATTGTCGTTTTGCTTTTGTTGATGTTCATCTTATATACTCCTCTAAAGACACTGTCCATTCCATTCAACTACTCTTCCAAGTCCTTTGCTGTCTCTGACAGAATTACAATGTCATCGGCGAACTTCAAAGTTTTTATTTCTTCTCCATGGATTTTAATACCTACTCCGAATTTTTCTTTTGTTTCCTTTACTGCTTGCTCAATATACAGATTGAATAACACTGGGGAGAGGCTACAACCCTGTCTTACTCCCTTCCCAACCACTGCTTCCCTTTCATGCCCCTCAACTCTTATAACTGCCATCTGGTTTCTGTACAAATTGTAAATAGCCTTTCGCTCCCTGTATTTTACCCCTGCCACATTTAGAATTTGAAAGAGCGTATTCCAGTCAACATTGTCAAAAGCTTTCTCTAAGTCTACAAATGCTAGAAACGTAGGTTTGCCTTTCCTTAATCTTTCTTCTAAGATAAGTCGTAAGGTCAGTATTGCCTCACGTGTTGCAGTATTTCTACGAAATCCAAACTGATCTTCCCCGAGGTCAGCTTCTACTAGTTTTTCCATTCGTCTGTAAAGAATTCATGTTAGTATTTTGCAGCTGTGGCTTATTAAATTGATTGTTCAGTAATTTTCACATCTGTCAACACCTGCTTTCTTTGGGATTGGAATTATTATATTCTTCTTGAAGTCTGAGGGTATTTCGCCTGTTTCATACATCTTGCTCACCAGATGGTAGAGTTTTGTCAGGACTGGCTCTCCCAAGGCCGTCAGTAGTTCCAATGGAATGTTGTCTACTCCGGGGGCCTTGTTTCGACTCAGGTCTTTCAGTGCTCTGTCAAACTCTTCACGCAGTATCGTATCTCTCATTTCATCTTCATCTACATCCTCTTCCATTTCCATAATATTGTCCTCAAGTACATCGCCTTTGTATAGATCCTCTATATATTCCTTCCACCTTTCTGCTTTCGCTTCTTTGCTTAGAACTGGGTTTCCATCTGAGCTCTTGATGTTCATACAAGTGGTTCTCTTGTCTCCAAAGGTCTCTTTAATTTTCCTGTAGGCAGTATCTATCTTACCCCTAGTGAGATAAGCCTCTACATCCTTACATTTGTCCGCTAGCCATCCCTGCTTAGCCATTTTGCACTTCCTGTCGATCTCATTTTTGAGACGTTTGTATTCCTTTTTGCCTGCTTCATTTAATGCATTTTTATATTTTCTCCTTTCATCAATTAAATTCAATATTTCTTGTGTTACTCAAGGATTTCTACTAGCCCTCGTCTTTTTACCTACTTGATCCTCTGCTGCCTTCTCTACTTCATCCCTCAAAGCTACCCATTCTTCTTCGACTGTATTTCTTTCCCCCATTCCTGTCAATTGTTCCCTTATGCTCTCCCTGAAACTCTGTACAACCTCTGGTTCTTTCAGTTTATCCAGGTCCCATCTCCTTAAATTCCCACCTTTTTGCAGTTTCTTCAGTTTTAATCTACAGGTCATAACCGATAGATTGTGATCAGAGTCCACATCTGCCCCTGGAAATGTCTTACAATTTAAAATCTGGTTCCTAAATCTCTGTCTTACCATTATATAATCTATCTGATACCTTTTAGTATCTCCAGGATTCTTCCCAGTCTACCCAGGGAAAAATGCAAGGCAAAATGTCAACCACTGGTGGAATTGGGCAGAAAACAGCCTGATAATATAAACATTGACCTCTCTGATGTCTCTGTCGATTTTTCTTTAGAGGCTATGGATCTTGATGTTAGACTGGGGCAACCATCTTGCTCCAAAACTGAGCCTCTACCCATTGTGGGTTCCCCACCCCTGTCAAACGGTCAAGATGAAAGTTCTACCCCCCCTGATAGATGGCTCCCATTATACAGTGGAACATGAATGGATTCAGGGCGCACCGGCCGGAGTGGCTGAAAGGTTCTAGGTGCTACAGTCTGGAACCCCGCTACTGCAACGGTCGCAGGTTCGAATCCTGCCTCGGGCATGGATGTGTGTGATGTCCTTAGGTTAGTTAGGTTTAAGTAGTTCTAAGTTCTAGGGGACTGATGACCTCAGAAGTTAAGTCCCATAGTGCTCAGAACCATTTGAACCATTTTTTTGATTAAGGGCGCACATGTGTTTGAACACTGTGTCAGTGTCCAGGAATGGATGGTCACATCATGTACGGTGTGTAAACTTTTAGATGGCAGACCACTCCCTAGTCCTGAATCGGCAGAAGTCGGTAAACGTCGGGAGGCTTCGGTAGTCACGCAGTTTCGACTGCTGCCAACATTACGTAGCTGACTGTGTTGTACAAGGTAGCCAGTGTTGTCTGCTTCGTTATTGTTTTGCGCTGTACTGTTCTGCGTGTTTTTATTGTGCAGTTGTGCTAAACATAATCAAAATGAGTGAAGAGGCAGTTGCTGGCCCATCTCGGGAGTCGCCAACAACCCCTACCGGTAGGCCTACGGTTAAAAGGAAACCAGTCTTATGTAATGATGATCACAAAATTATATTGCGTGTGATTGAATGCTATGAAAGGGAAAGGGAGCAGAAAAAATTGCTTCACCCCCATTTACAAATCTTCAGTGAGAGCTGCTACATACACAGGACAAAGCATGCGTAGCATTGGAAGACTCAAACAGTTTTCCAAGAATCATCCTGGCATATCACCACAAAGGCCTGGCAAGAAAAGGTGAGTTTCCATTTCAGATATTTTATTCGCGATCACTTTGAAGGAATCACCAAAATTTCATCGCAATCGGATGAATGGTTTCGGAATGCACAGAGGGCAGACATACATACATTCATTTTTATATATAGAGATTGACAGTTATGTTGTACAATATGACCTGTTTGAGTATATTTAAATTTTATAATTAATAGTTCAACATTGCGGGGAATGAAAGAAAATGAAAAAACAGTTGTGAATAATGGGAATTGAACGCGGGTCCACTGCGTGACAAGCCTTTACCTAATCAATTGCGCTACGCTTACAACAGTGACATAACTGTTGAATCATTGTCCATTACTGTTTTTGGGCGTTCGGAGACCAACTCACCAAAGTTTCATTGCAATCGGATGAATGGTTTGTGAGCGCATAGTAGACAAACAAACATACATACATACATACATTCATTTTTATATATATAGATTTTAATGTACACGACGATTTCAGTTTAGTTTGCGAACAACATTTAAAGCGAGTTTTACTTCCAAGCCTTTTGTCTGCTTGCTTTCGTCTGCTTGCTTTCGTGTAAGCTTGCGCAATTTGTAGTGCCAGCACTGCATCTGGTAGGCGTGCCTTGTCCCCCCCCCCCCCCCCCCCCCCCCCTCCTCTCCCTTCGCCAGCCAATGCTTGCTTCCTCCTCTCACCGCACTCCCCTCACAACTCTGGTGTCGTACAGTTAACACACTGTATGTGATCCATCACGCTGCTGATCTAACTATACAAGAGCCTTTCGGCCGTCTTCAGATGTGACCTGTCCCTTGGTGGACAGAAGCGTGTTGTTTGGCTATCCGGGACAGGCGTATGGCTCTTAGACGGTTTAAATGTCGCCCGACAGCGGACAATCTCACAATGTTTTGAATTGAGAGCCAAGGTTCACCGTGTCATTAAAAAAGCGGTCATGGCATGAGTTCCTGAACTCCATCAGTTGTTCCACTTGTTGCTCTAAAGTATGGGAAGCCATCCGGAGGATTTCCAGTAAGCACAGCCATTTACTGATAGCTGCAGTGCTGAACCAGGGGTGCCTTCAAACAACACCTAGAGACATTGCTCAGACGCTGGCCCAGTATTTTGCACCTACTACTGCCTCTGCGAGCCAGGATCCATTGTTTCGTCACTACCGTGTGACTATCGAGAGTCGAACAGTTCTGAGACCTAAAACTCCCCTTTCTCCATGTGGGAGCTCGAATCGGCACTGAATGAGACTTCTGACACAGCACCTGGTCACGACCTCATCTGGTACTGCATGCTCAGACATCTGCCAGTGGTGTCAAAGGAAATCCTCCTCGAATGTTTTAATCTAATATGGCAGACATGCGTCTTCCCCAACTCATGGAGGGAGGCAATTCTCATCCCTCTCCGCAAATCAGGAAAGGATCGCACATGTTCCAGAAGTTATCGGAGTATCACCTTGGTGAGCTGTGTCAGAAAGACCCTGGAACGGATGGTTAACTGTCGAGTGGTATGGCTGTTAGAGACCAGGCAACTCAGTAGCTGCTCTCTGTGTGGATTCCAAAAATTTTGGTCCACAGTTGACAACCTGACCCTCCTAGAGGCAGCTATTCAGCAGGCTTTTCTCCATCAGCATCAGTGTATCAGCATATTCTTTGATATCAGTAAGGCAAACGATACTACTTGGAGACACTGTATTTTCGCACAACTGCATCATTGGGGATTTTGTGGTCACCTCCCCATTTTGATTTGGTCTTTCTTGTCTCAGCGTTTTTTTTTTTTTTTTGGACCTGAGTTGGTGACACATGTCTGATCGATTTGATCAGGAGAATGTTGTATCGATTTGAGCAGGAGAATGTTGTCCCCCAGGGCAGTGTTTTAAGTGTTACCCTCTTTGCCATAGCCATCAACAGTATAACATCTACAGTAAGGAGTCCTGTACAGTGCTCCTTATTTGTGGATGACTTTGCTGTTTTCCATTCCTCCTCCAGTGTTGCAATGGTGAACTGTCAGTTGCAACTTACAGTGCGGTCGTTAGAGGAGTGGGCTGCAAAGACGGGTTTTCAGTTTTCTGCCGATAAGTGTGTGTGTGTTCATTTTAATCGTTCTCGTTGTCCTTTTAATCTGTGTGCCTTGCATAGAGGGGGCACTATCCTACATTTTAGCGATACAGTATGGTTTCTGGGCCTCATTTTTGACCCCAGATTGTCCTGGTTGCCACACCTATGAGACTTGAAAGCCAGAACCCTGAAGGCACTGAACATCGTCAAGTGCCTCAGCCACAGGTCTTGGGGAGCGGTCAGGGCTTTTGTGCATTCGCGGCTGGACTACTGGTGCACGGTGTATGGGTCAGTGAGGCCCTCTTATTTGTGGATCCTTGACGCTGTCCACCATGCAGGGATTCGACTGGCCACAGGTGCTTATCGGACCAGTCTCAGCCTCAGCTTCTGTGCTGAGGCTGGGGAACTGCCACTTACCACCCGGTGGCTGCTCCTGCTAGTGTGCCAGATTTGTAAGTTTCTTGCAGCTCCAACCTCACCCGCTCACCGTATTGTTGCTCATCCCCCTTGGGGGCCATCTTTTTTCCCACCGTCCCCGAGCCACGATGCTGTTTGGGATCTGTGTGCAGTGTGTCTTGGAGTCCTTCGGTGAGGAGCCCGTACAGCCCCAAATCCAGGGTTTTAATCACCTGCCTCCCCGGTTACTGGAGTGGCCCAGAGCGATTTTAGATTTGGTGCAGTACAAGAGATTGCACTTCTGCCACTGTCTTTTAAGCAACATTTTCTGCCATTTTATCTGAGCAACATGACTATGTAGCTGTTGTTACGGATGGTTCGAAATGCGGATTCTGTTGGTTGCTCTGTTGTTTTTCTGGATCGTTTCCTCGAGGTCCGACTGACTCAAGCATTTACTGTCTTTGGTGCAGAATTGTCTGCGATCTTGCGGGCACTGGAGCAGATGAGACGTTCTTCCCATTCTAACTTTCTTGTCTGTTCCAACTCACTAAGTGACCTTCACTCATTGCAACGTTTGTATCCTGCAGATAAAATGGTCCAGACCATCCAGGACGCCCTCCTCCAACTAAAAGAACTGGGAAAAGAGGTGGCATTCTGCTGGGTTCCAGGGCATGTCGGCATTGCCCATTGTTCATTTTATTTTGTAAATAATTTTTTACTCACCCTTTTGTAATGTGAAATGTCATAACAATCAACTGAAAACTGTGAACTAATTGTGGTACCTCAGCTAAAAAGTAAGCAACAATTAATCTCTGCTGTGTTTACATGTAAGGATCATATGAAATGTGCTTTGCAAAAGCTAGTGAACGCATCAGGAACCTGAACAGTGTGTTTGGCCTCGATGAGTTACACATTTTGGGTAGTGAAAGGGTTAAATAGAATCCAGTTGTCATATGTGGGTCTTACGTGTGCCGACTGCCTAGACTACAACCATTACATGCCACACGTGGTGTGAGCAGGTCAGTTTCAAAATAAAGTACATAAAATGAATCTGAAAGGTGTACTCTATAAATCAAAGTGGGGAAAATCTTTGAAATAATTTGATAGTCCATAGTAGCATTCTGATCACAATCCATTATAAGCAGCCACACATGTAACATACATTTGCTGGTCATGCACCAGCCTGCTGTATATGAGTTTTTGGTGGAATGCTAATCATACACATAAAATAGAAACTGTGTGAGGTGACACATGAAGAAGAAGAATAACAACAGCATATCATTTTAAAGCTTGTTTTTCCATTGACGTGAATTTTTCTGTGTGGCAGTAAAATTTCATGTTTCCAATATATGTTGTCATCAGTGTTAAACAAGGCCAATGTAAGTTTCTTTCCAAGTACATTATCAGAAATATATCACATGCATATTTTTAATTTTCTAAAGGTATTAACATAGTATGTGGACACTTTTGTATAGAGATGAAAATGTGTGTAAGGTCAT
This sequence comes from Schistocerca piceifrons, assembly GCF_021461385.2. NCBI lineage: Eukaryota > Metazoa > Arthropoda > Insecta > Orthoptera > Acrididae > Schistocerca > Schistocerca piceifrons. The sequence continues at coordinate 655,283,542 of NC_060139.1, forward strand.
ATTGAAAGCAGAATACCTACTGTCTTGATCTAAAAAAATAATGAATTTTTGAAAATATAATTCAATGAATAGAAAATCTACTCACCAAGTGGCGGCAGGAGGAAACGTGGGTAAAAGTTAAGTACTTGCTGAATGGGATAAGGAACGACTGATTATTGGGGACTGCGCTGTAAGAGATTTGAAAACCCGAGAGCTTGAAGGTGAAAGATACAGCATTATGCAAGATGGGGATTACTGAGAAAATATTGTGCAAGTCTTAATACGAATAGAAAGCTAAGTGCACTGTAAATGATAGTTTGGGTGGGGTATGTTAGGAGATGGGAAAGGGGGAAATAGATGGTCATAAAATAAGATATAGAAAACAAAAAGGGATCGAAAAAAGGAATAGTTGCTGAAAAGAAATTTTGAGACCATAGAAATTAACGCAAAGTAATGCCAGGTGGGTGGCAAGAACGAAGGACAGGTTGTAACACCAAACACCAATTTCCCCCCACCCCCCCTCCCCCTCCCCATGACCGCTTACTTCTGCGAAACTGCACATGTGTTGAAACAGGCAACAAGGTAACAACTGTCATATTTTATAGTATGCTCTGCAACAGTATATTGTGTGTTGCCAGTATACACCTTCTGTCTGCACCCATTCATCCTAACTGATAACTTGGTGGTAGTCTTACCAATGTAAAAGACAAAACAGCATTCCCAATTTTGAAATGATACATGCTGAGAACCAGTTGTTACATAAACACTTTTTGGCCTTCTATGATGATATAACTATCACCAAGGTATCAAATAGAATGAATGGGCATAGACAGAGAATGTATCCTGGCAACACACTATATCCTGTTGCAGTGTGTGCTGTTCAACATGACTGTTGTGTGACCTCATTGTCTGTTTCACCAGTTTGGAAAATCCCCCCCCCCCCCCCCTCCTCCGTTTCTCAGAATCAGCACTGGTGTTAGAGCATATCCTCACGTCTCCCCCAACCTGGCCTTAATTTCTTTGGTCTCAGCATTTTGCTTCAGTAATATTCCTTTGTTTGCTCCCTTTTTGTTTTCTGTACCTTTTATTTTCTGACCCATCAGTTTTTCTCTGTGATCTTCCTCATCATCTGTCTACAATGTATAATGCATTTAGCTTTCCACTCTTATTAACTCGTTCCAGTGTTACCTTAGTAATTTCTGTCTTACTTATATCCAGTCTTCCACCTTTAAGCTCTCAGGTTTTCAAATCTCATACAGTGTGTCCCAAACAGTCAGTCTTTCCTTCTCATACCATCTGGTAAGTTTTCCCTGACACAGGGTTCTGGGCAGCATTTCTGTAACTATCTACATTTCCTAAACCTTGCCAATCCTGTTCCTTCATCCATCTTCCTTCCCCTTCAAACCTTTCTGCCAGAAGGAGCAACCCCTTGTTGCAAAAGCTTAACTTACACACATTTTCTTATCCCCACTTGGTGCATAGATTTTTTATCTGTCTTATTACATTATACCTTTCTGTTCAATGTTATTGTGCCTAAGCTGTTGGAGCTTACATGACATATCAGTTCGCACCTTGAATGACTGTCTTTCTCCTTAGAGTCCAAACACCACTAACAGTCTCGTTAACTCAGAGTTTATGTACATATCAAGTTGTTAAAGAGTTTAACTAAGGTGTAGATAAAGGAAATTATGTATAATACATTGCAGAAATATGGCGCACAATCCACAGAATGTATTGCTGACATTAATATTGAGAAGAAATGATCTCATTTTCACCATTTTGTAGGAGGGGCAATACAATTGAAATAGTGTCTACTTTTCAACTCTTCTAAGGAATTCATTTTGTAGCCGTTGACAACTATATCAAAAATTTCCATATAAGGCAAAAGTGGGGAAGGAAAAGTGTTTTTCTCGATTTTGAGACATTATGCAAAAGTTGACTTCCATGAATTTTCACTCTCTTTGTTGAGCAAGTATTCGTGAAAGCTTGTCTTAAATGTTTCTTCTGCCTGTCCTATTTAAAAGTATATATGTCAGCTTTTGCAGAACATTTCAAAATCGAGAAACGCACACTTCCTCCTCCATCTTTCCTTAATATAGAAATTTTGCATATACTGAGAAGTGCACAAAATGAAAGTAAAATAAGAGTTTGAAAAACATAAAAGTGTATGGCCAAGTTATAATGGTTTAAAATATCACAAATTTTGTAGGCTTCTGAAGATGACAGGTTAATCTCTTGAAATGGCAAATCAAAATAAATTTCCTAATTGTTCAACTGATGACTGAACTTTATTTTGGAAGAAAAGAAAGAACTATCCAGAATATGTATCATTCTCTCTGAAGATAGGATGGATGGGCTGGGCTGGACGTCATGCACTTACACTAGACTCTTGCTAATCTGGCCATTCCTGGCACATGGGTGCTGGATTAGCGGAAGTGCCGGAGGATTATTGAGTATCTGAAATTTATTTTATTCATTTATTTTTTATTTATTTTGAAAATGTAGGGGACATGCTGTACTCTACTTTATTAAACAAAGGATACAGTTTTAAAATATAGAGGATGCACTTTATTAAATCCAAAAATACATTAATTTTCAAAGAAAACTTAGTCCTTGGGTGTACAATATACTGCACATAATTACCCAGTCATATCGCTCACAATGGAACATGTCCCTAATTTTTAACTTTCACAATGATGATGGCATGCTATATCACGCAACCACTTTACAAGCATTACATTGGTATTGAATGTATCTGGTTATTGCAGAATGTACTCCAGGAAGACCTCGACAGCTTCAGCACCAGCAATGTGAGAAATCTTCATGCTGTGTCCTCCTGTGTCCTATTCTTCATCACTTTCATCATTACTTTCTTGCATGCTTTTGATTATTTCTTCATCTGTTAAAGTTTGATCCATATTACAGTTTTCCTCATTCAGCCACTTAGTAACATCATCATCAATTTCTTCTCCTCCTGGGAAGGTTGTGGAACATGTCAGTGTACAAAGCAATTGATAATTCCGAAATGACTGGCTTATTGCTGTCACTCACTACTGGATCCAACTCAGCATCAATGGATACCCACAATTTTCTCCAGCTCTTCATTATGGTAGTGCTCTCCACCTTACCCCATGCTTCGGCTGCTTGGAAAACATAATCACGTATGTTAATAGCTTTCGATGCCTTCAGCATAGTCTCGATAGAGTTGTTTTCACTTTCATTCTGCAAGGAGATAAGTGAATGTCAATAATGATGTTTAATTGATTTAATGATGTTTAATTGATTCCAAAATTCCCTGGTCCATGAACTGAATTAAGGCTGTCACATTGGGTGGGAGAAAGAGTGCTTGTATACCATTGGGCTTTAGAGAAACATCTGAAGGATGACTGGGAACATTGTCAATTATAAGGATAGCTAACAGTGGAAGCTTTTTCTTCTTAGCTCTTTTCTCACTGCTGGTACAGACGTTTCATGGAACCACCGAGAGAATATTCGCCTGTCCACCCATGCTTTCTTCTGAGTGCAATACTGTGTTGGTAGAGTATTTACATCAGTGTGTTGAAAACAACGCCGACGTTGGGATTTTCTAATCACTATAAGCGGTAGTTTATGACTCCCATTTGCATCACAGCATGTCATTGATGCTAGGCGCTGTTTCTGTTGCTTGTAACCACGAGCTTCCTTCTCATTGTTGGCAGCTAATGTTTTTGAAGGAAGCATCTTGTAAAAGAGTCTTTATTCATCAGTCTTTATTCATCAGCATTGTACAAGATATCAGCATTTAAATCTTCTACCTCCATTATCTTTCGTATCCTGCTTACAAACTCATCAGCATCTTTATTGTTAACTGAGCGACTTTCCCTGGTGACTGTTTTTATTTATTTATTTATTTATTTTGAGTTCCATGGATCCTTGATGCGAATGTATCGCTAGGATGTAGAACGTGTCAGATTATTACAGAAATAGCCACATGTAGATGATCATGAGGCAACCAATTAACATTTATAAGCAGATACATGAAAAACGACATCCGCATGTCAAATAATTACACACATACATTCAGATAACAACACAGATAATAGTACAGTAATGACATAGATGATTACATAAAAAAATTTAAAGTAATTCATCTAAAAATATTCTTCTAACAAGTGATATGCTAATCTACATAATCAGTTCTATTACAAACACTTGAAATTAAACACACATTCAAGAAGTATTACACATTATCAAAGAATTCCTGTAAAGAATAGAAAGAATTATCCAAAAATAAAGTTTTAGTTCTGTTTTGAATTTAGTATGATCCCCAATGACTGATTTGATATGGACAGGAAGTTTATTGAACACTTTTATACTTGAATAAAGAACTCCTTTCGGTACCATGCTGAGATCTTTTAAATCTATGTTAAGATCATGTTTTCTTCTTGTATTGTGATCATGATACGCACTATTCATTTTGTAAATTGCATAATTTTTGTGCACGAAGCACATTAGTGATAAGATGTATTGACAAGGCATGGTGAGCCGGCCGGTGTGGCCATGCGGTTCTAGGCGCTTCAGTCTGAAGCCACGTGACCGCTACGGTCGCAGGTTCGAATCCTGCCTCGGGCATGGATGTGTGTGATGTCCTTAGGTTAGTTAGGTTTAAGTAGTTCTAAGTTCTAGGGGACTGATGACGACAGATGTTAAGTCCCATAGGGCTCAGAGCCATTTGAACAAGGCATGGTGAGGATCCCCAGCCGTTTGAATAAATTTCTGCAAGAAGATCTAGGATGCACTCTACTCATAATGCTGATAATTCTCTTCTGTGCAACAAAGACTATTTGCTTGTAGTTTATTTCCCCAGAATATGATGCCATATGTCATAAGTGAATGGAAATAACCAACATATGCAGTTTTGATTGTTTCCATGTCACAAACAGATGCAATTGAGTGAATGGCAAACGCTGCTGAATTCAGTCTTTTACATGGGTCGGTGATGTGGACAGACCAGTTTAGATTGTTATCAATATGTAAACCCAGAAATTTGGAAGATGCAATTTTCACTATTTCTTTGTCTCCACATTTTATTTCAATATTTTCCAATTTTTTGTTTACTGTTTGAAACTGAATGAAATTAGTCTTATTAACATTGAGGGACAGGCCATTTGCAGTGAACCAATCTAGAACTTCTTGGAATATAGTGGTTGCAGTGTTCTCTAGACTGCAGTTGAGTACCTTGTCAATCATAATGGTTGTGTCATCTGCAAATAGGGTGATGTGTGCTTCTTGGGTAACACACCATGGGAGGTCATTTACAAAGATAAAGAAAAGTAAGGGACGAAGCACTGAGCCCTGTGGCACTCCACATTTTAATGTACCCCAATCAGAGCTGGCATGCACCTTTGCACAATTGTTTAATACTACCTTCTGATTTTTGTCATCTAGATATGATTCAAGTCACTTCCCTACTTTATCTTTATGCCATAATGCTCAGCCTTTATTAGTAGAATCTTGTGGTCTACACAGTCAAATGCTTCTGACAGATCACAAAAGATTCCAACTGGTGGCATTTTCTTGTTTATTGATTCAAGGAGTTTGTTGACAAATGAGAAAATGGCTTGTTCAATTGAAACACCCTTTTGAAATCCAAACTGATTTTTATTAAGGATGTTATATTTGTTAAGGTGATCCATGATTTTATTGTACATAAGTTTCTCAAGGATTTTTGAAAGACTTGTTAACAATGAAATTGGGCGGTAGTTAGAAACCTCTGCTTTATCACTCTTTTTGAAGAGTGATTTAACAACTGCAAATTTTAGTCTGTTAGGGACAGTACCTTGATTTAGAGCTTCATTAAATATGTGATACAGAACTTTAAGAATATGTTTGTGGCATTGTTTCGGTACTTTGAGAGATATATTGTCCACACCAGTGGAATTTTTGTTTTTCATTTGGCATATCACCTTCTCAATCTCATATGCTGTGATGTAGGGTACATACATCAGGCTAATTTTTCTCTGCGCTTCTTTTTGTAGAAGGTTCATGGCTTCATCCATAGACCCTTTACATCCAGTTTGATCTGCTGCTGTCAGTAAATGATCATCCAGTTTGATCTGCTGCTGTCCAAAAATGATTGCTGAAGATAGTGGCATCTATTTCCCCTTCATCTACCATGCTTCCATTGTGACAGACTTGGATACTGTCTGTATTCTCTTAAACTTTTCCTGTCTCCCTTTTTACCACCATCCAGATTGTTTTTATTTTATTATTGGATCTGTCAATTTCAGATTTGATAAACATACTCTTTGATTTTTAATAATATTCTTTAGGATGTTACAGTACAATCTGTAGTGTTCCCTATCCTGAGGTTTATCAGAATTTCTTAGTGAAACATAAAGCATTCTCTTTTTTCTGCATGAAGTTTTTATTCCCTCAGTGAGCCACTGTCTCCTACAATCATTCTGGTTTGTGCTTTTTGAAATTCTCTTAGGAAATACAGCTTCAAAAAGGGTAACAAATTCATTTAGGAAAATGTTGAATTTATCATTTACATTTTTGACCTCATGTACTGCCTCCCAACTTAACTGCTCCAAATGCCTACTGAAGGTTTCCAGATTCTCACTGTTGATTAATCTGTATGGTCTACTGATAGAACTGCCTTCGTTAGCAGGGCTTGCATAGTGTATTTCGAACAGCTGACCATCGTGGTCAGAGAGACCATTTAAGATTTTTGTTACAAATATATTTTCGATTCTATTATTATCTACAAAAATATTGTCAATCAGACTTGTACAGTTCTTTGTTACCCTAGTGGGAAAGTCAACAACTGTTCTCAGATTGAAAGCATTCATTACATTCTCAAACTCTGTTCTATCATTGTTACAGGTAAGAAAATGTACATTAAAATCACAAACCATTGTTATTTCTTTGGTTTTTGAATACAAGTAAGTTAAAAGTGATTCTACTTGCTTGAGGAATACACTGAACTTTCCTGAGGGAGCTCTGTAGACTGCAATAACATAAATAGGCAGTGTATTGACAAGGACTTCAATGCAACAACCCTCAAAATGCTGGTCAACACAATATTTTTTTAAATCTATAGATTTGTACACTATATTACATTATCATTCCTCCTTTGTTCATTTTACTTCTAATATAAAAAGTTGCTAAGGTGTACTTGTCTAGTTGCAGCATTTCAATCCTTTCCTTCATATGATGTTCAGTAAAACATAAAATATGGGCATTGTTTGTTGCATCACTGTCATAAATGCAGACAGACAACTGGTCCAGTTTGTTCTGTAGACCCATTATATATTGATGAAATAAGCAAAGTTTGTTATTTCTTAAACTCTTTGATTCAATGGCACTTCTTTGTTGTGAACTGCAATTAGAGATTATAACAGGTCTACCTGAAGGTTTCTCTCTTATGTTAGACTTGGAACTGAGACCAGGTACCAAAAATCCATTAGATTAGATTAGATTAATTATTCATTCCATAGACCCATAAAAGAGGGAATGTCAGATAAACACATTGCAAAAATGTAATTAGAATGTCAGCTGCTGAACACCATGTTGTTTTTTCCAGTTTGATAGCCAACCTTTGCTCGCTGCAAATAAGTTACTACCACTGTGTTGTTTGTCAAATGCAGCTGCTTTTTCCCTTAGTCAGCCCACTGACTGGAATTCCTTTACTGCGCTGTGGTATGAACCATCTATAAACTGCTGCCTCCAGTTCTACATTCTCACTCTTTCGCATAACCTTCCGTTTTCCCAACTCACTATCCATTTGTGTTGAGTACTGTTGAATAACATCTTTTTTTTGTGTCATAAATATTTGCTTGTCCAACAATGAACTCAGCAGCAATGGCTTTCTGCGAAGAACCTTGATTTAACTTTTCTAAAATTCTGAGTTTCTGCTTTAGGTCTAGCCTAACATGTTTCCTTTCAGAAGACATGATTCCGAACTTGAAAGAAAGCTAAAATTTCAAATACAGTATACAAAGCATTCTGCGCATGATAATTCATTGTGCATGTATTTTCGGATGTGTGCCGGATTACTGAGAGGCCAGACTACTGAGGGCCGGTTTACGGAGAGTCTAGAGTAGGTCAGTATACGTAACTGAAAATATGATCACTTGTTTTTATGGAGCCTTTGCTTTCACCCATGGTAAAATTTACATAGAAACACAATATAGCCATGAACCCATAACATTTGTTCCTTTTAAGACAGTGAACAATATCATGTATTAGTTGAGGGACATATCTGCATACTATTGTAACTTGTTTCACATTCCAACATTAAATTTATATTGAAACAGCAACTCTTTCTCTGTGGTCTTAAATGGTATAGGCTTAACTACAATGTCAGTACAATAAAATTACAGAAATTTTATTTAGTGTTCTGTAAATAAATAAAAATAGATCTATCATGGAATGGGACTCGGAGAAGATACAAGAAATGTGTGGTAACATAGTCTGAAAATTTTCAGAAACTACATCCAATTAGAATCTGAAATTTTTTGTGCTCGTCCAGTGTGCATTAATAATTTTTCACTCCCACCTGGTATTTTAATATTAAAATTGTGACACATGATGGAATCGAATATTCATAGTGATGGAACAATACTAGTACAAAACAGAAGTCAGTTTAATTTTAATCTGTTTTATTTTGGAAACATAGGTTTCTAACACGAACAAATAAACAAATTTTAGATTTAGCAAAAAATACATCAGCCTATGAAACAACATTGATCTCCAAACCAGGGGATGAAAATCTTTGTTGTTGGTCAGTATCACTTTGGTACCCAAGCAGTATTGTCAGCTTTAAATTTAAATGTTTGCAGCAACAACAAAGCAACCCACATGAATATCATCCCTTTCATCACCCATTAGAAAGTTGACTTCATTATTTGGAGTGCAATCAGGAATCATAGTTTTAATTATTCCCGAGGCAAAGTTAAATTCAAAAGCATTTCTGGTGATAGCATGCTCTTTATAAATTACTGTGTAAGGGTACAAGGCTTTCACACAGTGTCAGGTATTGCATGGATAATTATGAAAAATTCTCACACATAAACGCAAACTGTTTAACAATATGTTACTACAATTTGTTTTCTTTATTTTCGTCATCACCATAAAAAAAAATTCCATTTTTTTCCATCCAAAACCACATGCCATATCTTCCATTTGAGTTAAACTCCATCAGCACTGGCATTCCAATAAACTTACCGTGCTGTTATGTAAACACTGTTTGGTCTTCTACATTGATATGGCTACCACCAAGTTATCCGTTAGGACAAATGGGCATAGACTGAGGGTGTATACTGGCAACACACAATATTCTGTTGCAGAACATGCTCTAAAATTTGATGGTCATGACTCCATTGCCTGTTTCACCACTCATTTCATTGGGATTCCCCCTCCTGACACCAGTTCCTCAGAATACCACAAGTGGGAACTGGTGTTAAAACAGGTGCTTGGGTTCACCCTGCACTATCCACATGGCTTAAATTTACATTAATTTCTTTGGTCTCAGCATTCACTTTCAGTATCTATTCCTTTTCTTTACTCATTTTCAGTTTTCTGACCTGTGTATTTTCTTTGCGACACATACAATACACTTATCTTTCTGCTCTTATTAACTCTTGCATGGTTTTATTTTTATTTATTTATTAATTTTTTCTGCAGTAATCTGTGTGTTGTTTATGACCCTATCTTCCACTTTTAAGCTATCTGGTTTTCAAATCTCATATGGTTTTCAAATCTTATATGGTACAAATCCCAGTCAAATCTTCTCATCCTGTTCAGAAAGTCTCACCTGACAAAAGGTTCTGAGCGACTGTTCTATAAATCTCCCCATTTCCTAAATGTTGCCAGGCTTTTACCTTCATTGCTCTTCCTTTCCCTTCAACTCTTCTGCCAGGAGGAGGAGCCACTGGCTCCAAAAGCTTGTATATTTCCATAAGTTTTATTTGCATTTCCTTTTGCTGCCATTTGGTGAGTAGATTCTTTAAATATATCCTATTATATTTTCAAAAATTGATTAATTACATGATCTAATAAATATCAACATTATTTAAGATAAAAAATTTGAATTGCTCTCTTTTATGAAAGTTCTTTTTTTTAAGTTTATTAAAATAGTAATTTTATACATTAAAAGTAAGGAATAATTAAACTTCTCCAGAGTGTCATTGAATTCGTCTGTTAAGCTTTTGAGAGAATGGGACAAGTTACAAAAAAATAATTTGAAGGTTATAATTAAGTTGCTGACTATTTGCACATATAATTTTTTCCCATAACATACTTGCATTGAAATCGCATGACATCTTTTTTAGAAAATGACACTTTTCTTTTACTATACCATTATGGGACAGTAAAACATGCATTTTAATTGCATTAAAAGTTATGTATGCCTTACATCACAGCAATTAAATGACGGATAATGAGTTTGAAACTTCACTTGTCTCATCCACACTTTTTATTAGATGAAAATTGCTGTAGTGTTGGCAGAAGAGCCAACACTGTTTTTCTAGAGGAGGCCGAAATGCACGCGTTTAATTACACGCTGACTGGCGTGAGGTCTGGAACAGGACAATATCTTGAATTGCAAATAAAGTACGTAGTTGATATAATACTTAACTTTAATCCACAATTGTAGAACATCTCTCTTGATGATACATGCTTCATAATATTAATTATCGATTGAATACGGCGCCTTGCTAGGTCGTAGCAAATGTAGCTGAAGGCTATACTAACTATCGTCTCGGCAAATGAGAGCGTATTTGTCAGTGAACCATTGCTATGAACATCGGCTGTACAACTGGGGCGAGTGCTAGTACGTCTCTCTAGACCTGCCGTGTGGTGGCGCTCGGTCTGCAATCCTGACAGTGGCGACACGCGGGTCCGATGTATACTAATGGACCACGGCCGATTTAAAGGCTACCACCTAGCAAGTGTGGTGTCTGGCGGTGACACCACAATTGCCTTACCAATTTTGATATTTCATAATTTTCGAAGCATACAAAGAACCATATACAAAGTGTCATGAGTAGGTAATGGTTACAAAAATGTTATAAATGATGATGCAAATTTATTGAGAAATCTTACTAGTTTTAAAATTACAAATAATCCTCGTGCTAAAATATGATTGACGATACTGACATTAGGGTATATTACGCCTCGGGATATGCTGCAAGTGAATTACTAAAGGATTCTGCAATTTTGTCATATGATGACATGATGGCAACCGTGGCTGTCATTTGGTGACAAATGTTGATGGTGTTGGAACAGCAACCAGCCACAAATTTACTTTCAGTGCCTTTATCCAAAGGGTACCATTACCAGTTTCGAATCGTTGTGATTCATATTCACACGGTTTACACGCTTTCCTTATGACAAGTGGTGTGTTTTTTTTACAGATTAATTGTTGTGAAATGTCGGTTTGGAGTGTTTGTTTTCATAACATTCGCCCAACAGATGTAAATACACTCCCGCTGCATTCTTATTGTTGCACACACAAATTTTTCTAACTGGACACTTAAGATTTGTCACTGAGAAGATACATTGTATGCATCAAAACGTGTGGTGTGTGGTAGAAATCTTCTCAGTGACAAATCTAAAGTGTTCAGTGAGAAAAATTTACATGTGCAACAATAAGAATGCAGTGGGTATTTATTCACATCTGTTGGATGAATGTTATGAAAACAAACACTCCTAACCGACATTTCATGACAAGTAATCTGTAAAAAAAACACACCACGTCTCATAAGGAAATCGCGTAAACCGTCTGAAGATGAATCACTAAGATTCTAAACCGGTAATGGTACCCTTTGGATAAAGGAACTGAAAGTAAATTTGTGGCTGGTTGCTGTCCCAACACCATCAACATTTGTACTAAAGAATTTATGAAAATTAAAAGCACAGGAAACTAATCGCAGCATAATGTAGAAATCACCTCTTGTGAAACTGTTGTTAAAGAGCTGTCTTTCTTATTGGTAGATTCCTAGATTGGCATTGACAATTTTAAAGAAATTAGGGTGTTACAATGTGTACTTCGTACCATGTACACAACTTTGAACTTCACTGCAACAAATTTATCCACATTAATCAAGGAATAAAAAAAAATAAATAAATAAACTTTTGGTTATATGGCCCATAATATGTCCCTGAAGAGGTAGTAAAGTTAAAGAATGGCTTAGAATTTCTCTATGGAACTACAGTAAATGGTTTAGACAAAATGTGATTGGTCTCAATTTTGATGATCCCAGCAGAGACGGTGTTTCATAATATCTGAAAAAAAAATTAGCATGAAAAAGTGGAAAAATACACCTTGGAATTTTCCAAAAAGCACGGAGAGGTAATGCTGTAGATATCTGTTCGTTATCAAGAATGAACTGCAATACAATGAGACAATAATCATTCTGCCACAGTTCATGATGATACTGTTAGTAGGGAATAAAACTTTTGATTGAATCATTTCTTTTCCTACTGAAATTTTTGTCACTTGGAGAATGTGTGTTTTTGAAACTGGAAGAGGAACAGCGACACACACACACACACACACACACACACACACACACACACACACACACACAGAGAGAGAGAGGGAGAGAGAGGGGGGGGGGGGGGAGAGAGAGAGAGAGAGAGAGAGAGAGAGAGAGAGAGAGCGCCTAGCTAACTACACAACTCATTCCTACTGTATAGAAGAGTTTTTCATGGCATTATTACTTTGCACCAAGTGAGGTGGTTCGTGGTTAACACACTGGACTCTTTCGGGAAGACATGTGCAGCCATCCTGATATAGATTTTCTGTGAGTTCCCTAAATTACTCCTGGCTCCTTTGAAAGGGCATGGCCGACTTCCTTCCGAATCCTTCCATAATCTGATGGGACTGATGACCTCACTATTTGGTCCCCTTCCCAAATCAACCAACCAGCAATTACTTCACTGCTGTCGTCCTCGAGATATTGCTTAATATTTTTGGGAACTGCATTTCTTGTTATCATCATTATTACAGCAAATAATCAATAACAAGTGGTAAAGGAGTATCTCGATATCAACATACTTTATTTTCGATCGTCGCTACATTGGGCAGGAATAATGAACAGCCTTGGGGAGTTCACTTTCACCAACATACTGTATATATGAACATTTAGAGGAGGACGCTCAGTATGCAGCCCATTTATTTCAATTGCCAATTTATTTCAGTATGTAGATGGCACCTTTGTCATATGGGCACGTGGATAATGCAAACTGAATGACATAAATCTCAATTCCATACATGAGAACATCTGTTTTACTATGGAAGAGCAAATTGGGTGGAGTGCTCCCCTTTCGGGATGTCATGGTAAAAAGCAGAGTGAACAGCATATTGGGTCACAGTGTGCACTGGAAGAAGGTACATGCCTACCTACGAGGTCTCTTCAGAATGTTTCAATACTTTGTCCACAAAATTTTTCTGTGCTTACCTTTTATTGTACATGTTCTCCTTCGAAATACTCTCCTCCAAAGTTGATACACTGCTCCAATGCCAGTAACACTTCTGAAAGCAGTCTTGGTACACCTCTGGCTAGATTTCACAAAACATCACCTGCGAATTTTCTTTTATCTCATCTAAATTTGCAAGTCTTTTTCTTTTCAGTGGAGTTAAGTCTCAACAGTGAGGTCTGGAGAGTATGGAGGATGAGGCTGCACAGTGATTTCATTTTTTGTGCAGTAGTCACATACCAACAGGGATGAATGTGCGAGTACATTATCATGATGCAACAACCATGAAGTGTCTCGCCCACATTTCATGCTGTTTCCTTCTCACATTTTCTTGCAACACATCCTAATAGTACCATCAATTAACAATTTGCCCCTGTGGCACGAATTCCTGACAAACTAATCCTTCAAAGTCAAAGAAAACTATCATGGCTTTCACATTTGACATGACCTGATAAGCTTTTTTTGTCTTGGAGAACCCTTCCCAACCCATTGTGTAGATTGAATCTTGGTCCCAGCATCATAATCGTAAATCCATGTCTCATCACCAGTTATTCTTTTAAGGAACATCTCATTCTCATTTGCACAGTCCAGAAACTCTTCACAAATTTCGAGGTGAGAAGGACTTTCTGGTCTTGACTTGTGAATTGTGGGATGAACTTGTCAGTGATAATATGCATTCCAAGATGCTGTGTCAGGATTTCAAGGCATGGTCCAACTGAAATATTACATTCTTGCACAGTCCCTCTGACTGGGATGCAAAATTTCATTGATGTTTCTGACATGAGTGTCATCGGTAGACATGGAAGGATGTCCTCAACAAGGATCATCTTATCTTAACTTCCATCTGGCCTTTTTTAAACGCAGTTAACCATTCATAACACAGAGTAAGGCTTAAGCACTCGCGACTGTAGGCTTCTTGCATCATTTGGTGTGTTTCTGTAAAGGTTTTTTCGAGTTTCACACGAAATTTAATCCAGACATGTTGCTCCCCTGCCATCTTGAACTTCAGTAGCTGTGTGATACAACATTCTACTCAGTACAGCACTGAACAATAACTAACAGACATACAACAATGAAACTGCCAGTAATTACATATTAAACACAGGCATGTGCAGTGTTGCCAACTGCATTTCACTCGCTCCAACACACCATTGACATGAAATTATGAATGTTCTGGAGCTTTTTGAACAGACCTCATATACTGATATGCAAACAGTTGCCACCACTCAGAGCAAAGGAATGGTGTGCTCAGAACCTCGGTACATAGGGCTCATGTTCTCTCTGACAATGAAAGTCTCAATTGAGGACTTGAACACCTAGAATGACATTGTAAAACAGCTACAAGGAATGGCAAATTCGGAGAAACTTACATCCTACACCCACTGTACAACTGTTGGTGCATTATCCAGGAAGATAGGACAAATCTATGTCTACACTACTCTGTAATTCACACTTAAGCGCTTGGCAGAGGATTCTGCAAGCCACCTTCAGACTATCTCTCTACTATTCCATTCTCGAACACTGCATGGGATAAATGAAGACTTAAATCTTTCTGTACGAGCTCCGATTTCTCTTATTTTAGTACGACGATCATTTCTCCCCATGTAGGTTGGCAATAGTTAAATATTTTTACATTTAGTGGAGAAAGATGGTGATTGAAACCTCAGGAAAAGATCTTGCTGCATGAAAAACAACTTGCTTACCATATCTGTGACATTCTCCCCTATTTCACGACAACACAAGAAGAGTTACACTTCTTTGGCCTCCTATGATGTCCTCCATCGGTCCTATCTGGTAAGGACCCCACACCTCACAGCAGTACTCTACCAGAGGCCAAACAAGCATAGTGTAGGCAGTCTTTGTAGTAGACCTGTTGCTGCATCTTCTAAGTGTTCTGCCAGTAAAGTAAAGTCTTTGGTTTGTCTTCCCTACAATATTATCTATGTGATTGTTCCAATTTAATTTTTGTATTTGTAATTCCTAGGTATTTGGTTGAATTGACAGGATTTAAATTTGCATGGTTTATTGTGTAACCAAAATTCAGTGGTCTTCTTTCTGTATTCTTGTCGATGACCTCATACTTCTCCTTATTCAGAAACAGTTGCCACTTTTCACACCATACAGATATTGTCTCAATCAGTTTGCAATTGTTTTTGCTCTTCTGATGACTTAAGTAGATGGTAAATGACAACATCATCTCCAAACAATCTGAGGGCACCTCAGATGGTCTCCTAAATCATTCATGAAGATTGTATACAGTATAGTGCCTGTAATACTTCCTTGGGGAATGCCAGATATCATCTCTTCTCTCTAGATGATTTTCTGTCGATTACTACATACTGTAACCTTCCTGACAGGACATCGTGAATCCAGTGCACAACTGAAGCAATACCCATAGATACATAATTTGATTAGAAGTCTCTTTTGAGGAACATTGTCAAAACTCATGAAATCTAGAATTATGGAATCAGTTTGATCCCTGTCAGTAGCACCCACTACTTCTTGTGAATAAAGAGCTAGATGTGTTTCACAAGAATGATATTTTCTGAATCCATGCTGACCATGTGTCAGTAGACCATTACCTTAGAGGTAACTCATAATAGAATTCTCTATAAACAAAGTGAAGACAATCTTGCACCCACCAGCTAAAACATGGGCGTTGCGTGGTAATGTCGAAGACTACCCTGATCTACAGATATCAAAAGTCAGTCAGATACCCTGCTAATGCGGCAAAACATATAGGTCAGACTCTGCATGCTGTCGAAGATTGTGTTGCGGAGAACACCAGCAGCACACCGGATTGCAGCAGCATAACAAATTGGCAATCATGGAAACTTACCTGGTGAAATTATACTGAATGAATTACGACTGTACTAAGGTTCTGACACAGACATGTAACTTCTGGGCTGTGTCATTAGAGAATTTATCAAGAATCAAGTAAGGGGACTGCTGACCAATTGCAATAATGGCTACATCCGTAGTAAGGCATTGGGACCTACCAGGGACAGAGGGAGGAAAAGCGGAGGTGCCATTCACACACACATCTGGGTGCAAAACCTAGAATAGTGTTTCGGCTGGAGGAATGTGGGGCGAGATCCTGGGTGTGTTCAGCAGATAGAATGACAGATTGGAGGGAGAGGGGAAGAGAGAAAAGTGTTGCATGTTCCGAGCTGCTAGAGACGATGGTCATGTGCGTGTGAGATGTGCTTGCTGGTGTGTGTGTGTGTGTGTGTGTGTGTGTGTGTGTGTGTGTGTGTGTGTGTATGTGTGTGTGTGTGTGTCCTTCCTTTCCTTTTTATAATGCATCATGTTTCTTGTTCATCACTACTCCCGGACACACTTTCTCTTTAACCCACATTACATTTTCAGAAGCTATACTGCTTGACAACTTTGCAGTTAATATTGTTGTTCTATTTTTTAAAAGAAGATATTAGCTTAATATGGAAGCTGACTAATTTAGTGTTTGTTCTCATTTTTTGTCTCCAGTGTCATTCACTCTTTGCTGAGACGTCATTTCCTGTTTTCTGTGTTCTTAAGTAAATCTTCTGTCAGCTAAATGTATGCTTTCTACTAACTAATTATTGTTTCACAAATTCCTACAGCAGCATCACATACTAATACATACATGTGTAATATTGTTTTAGGTGGCTGTCTCGTTTGAGGGGTGCTGGCTACCGTAGGCGAGACTTAATGAGAGATGTCAAGGAGCTGGTGCGCTTTGCGCAGGACCATGCTCTCAACTTTGATACTGGCCAATTAGATGATTTGGAACAAGCAGCAAACTCTGCCCGTTTACTTGAAACAGTAAAAGTTGTTGAGTCTTCTCGTCGGCATGTTGAAGTTTTACTGGAGCCAAAGCTGGAAGCGTTTCGGAAAGAAATGAGACGTCAACATAATATGACCTAATTGGTTCAGCCAGAAGACATACTCTTACTGGAATAATGCCACCCATGTTCCTATGACAGTCATGTATTTCAAATGAAGACATTACATGTTGGACTGCAACAAATTGTCTGTGATATTAACCACAATGGACAAAAAAGTGACAAGTTGGACAAGTTTAATTAACTCGTGTCTAAGATGTTATTTGAGTGGCATATTACCACTCAAAACCATGTTTTGAATATGTTGCTTCTTTTGTAGCTGATTGTAGTATGCTGTGATCTACAATTTGCTCTTAAATTTTATTGTGCCTTTTTATACGAGTATGTACATCATATAATATAGTCTAATGCACAGTATGACAAATCCTACAAGATATTACTTTTGAGAAAAAATTTAACTGTTAAATTAGGTTGGATTACAAACTGTTACAGAAATAAAGTTTTTTGTGCTGTTAATTCCAGGTACCTACTTTAGACATTTCAGAAGCTTTCTTGATTTGTAAATCACACTCACATGCATTCAATCCATTCATTTTTTATTGAAGGTTGTGTACCCAGGACTGCATTGCCTAGTGGTGCATATGAGTTTCACCCAGTCTCTTCGTTTTTTAATGCCATGTGTCATACCATTTAGGAGGTTCGAGTTAGTGATGATTGGTAAGTTTCGCAACAGCATTGTCTGCTAAGACAGGTCATATTGTGAAATATATCTTGTCATATCATACCGTAAAGTACATACAATAATAATACCTGCACAGGTAATTTGTTATGCACACAACTTCCCAGAAACTCTGGAATCCAGCTATACTCTACCTGGTCTCACACGCAAGTTAATTTTGAAAGACATAAATCACTGCTGTTAGTACCTTGTGCCCTGCTAAAGACGCCAGCACTCAATAACTGTGTGCTTGCTGAGAATTTATGTGAAACAGATTTGTGGTGTCGGTTCATGAACTTCATGTAGACCATTGTTCAGATGTCTCTAAATTCTAAGTCTGCTGTCTTTTACATCTGTTCCATTATGGGATTTGTTGTTGAGACAAACTGAGGTATCTGACCTGGGTATTTCAGGAGGGGCGGGGGGAGGGGGAGGGGGAGGGGGGGGGGATATTCTTGAGAGAGAGAGAGAGAGAGAGAGAGAGAGAGAGAGAGAGAGAGAGAGAGGAAAACAAAAATTCACAAAGCACATAGTATCCAGTGCACATTGGTCTATCGATTATTCATATGATTTTGAAATGCATCCTTGTTGGTTTTTGAATGTATGCATAGTGTATGTGATGTATCTGTCAGGGCAATCTAGGTGTATCCAAGAAAATGAAATTTTGACTTAAATTTATTGGCCAGATTGCTACACTAGTAAGGTCCAGTTGTACAGTCCCCGGCTAGCAGCCGCTTCAGTTCTATTCTCTAAGTAGTGCGGAAAACGCATTGTACGAACATGTAACAACGCCTAACCAGAGAAACGGGATAACTAAACTGGTGATTGTGGCAGGGTTAGTGAAGTTAATCGGCGAACAAATTTTGACAATGGCAGGAATAGCTACAGAATTGGTGATGACAAGATTCTTTGTTAGAACAAGGAAGGGGAAGAAACGGGAACATCACACAAATTATGGAAGAATGAGACAGATTCCAAATTTATATAAAAATTTTGTAATACTACTTTTCGATCTCATGCTTTAGAAACTGGTGTGTGTGAATGAAATGTGAAACTATTTCCTAACATAAAGCTTTTTGCTTGTAGTAGGCTAAATATGTATTTGATATTGGTACACTTAAACTTCTGGTACTTCCTTTTGTTGCTAAGTATAAGAGCAAAAACAGCTTGGTCTCGGACTCGTACACAAGTTAAGAACATTAATAAGCATTAAATAAAACATCTGACAATTCAGGCAAATTGGGAATTAATTTCAAAAAACACTCACAATGCTAATATGTCTGTTTTCCTTCCTATTTTTATTCTTGTAATGTAATTTTTAAATCTGCCTGAAGCCTGCTGATTGGAAGAGAGGAGCTGGAAATGATGGAGGAATTTACTTACCTGGGAAGCAAAATCAGAAGAGATGGTAGAAGCCGGAAAGAAATTGCGACCGGAATACAAAAAGCCAAAATTGCATTTAATTGGAGAAGGAACTTACTCACCAGCAACAACATCAATCTGCAAATAAGGAAACGTATCATGAAAGGTTTTGTTTCGAGTGTGGCCCTATGTGAAACTTGAACAATTGGAAGAGAAGAGAGAAGATGGCTAGAGGCCCTGGAGATGTGGTGTTACAGGAGGAGGAGGAGGATGATGATGATCATCATCATCAGCTGGAGAGACAAAGTAACAAATGAAGAGGTGCTTAGAAGAGTACAGGAAACCAAATCTCTGTGGAGGTACATCCAAACAAGAAGAGAGAAACTTGTAGGGCACATTGTACGACACAACATCATTGGAACAATAGCAGAAGGAGCTATTGAGGGAAGGAATTGGTGGAGACAACCAAGGATATCATACATGTAACAGATCATGAGTGATGTTGCATGTAACACATATGTGGAAGTGAAGAGGAAGGCAGACAGAAGAGAGGAATGGCGCTCTGCTGCAAACCAACCTCAGGGTTGAACACTAAAAGAAGAAGACCGGAAGCCTGCATGACATGTACATGAATGAGTGGATAGTTATTTGGACTGTTGCTATGAAGTGATTTGAAAGCTGCACAGTAAGCGTGCATATCTCTGTCAATTATAGTCAATTGACTATAATTATTCAACCATTTTTTCATCCTGCAGTTTGGATCCTGCCAAGTGGCCATATGGAGTGAATAAAATAGGAAATTGATGAAAAGTAGTTATGCTTCAGAAAGTTAGCCTGTTTTACAGCATTAGCTTTACAATAGTTTCCATAAGAAGATAAGAAAATGACTTACGAAATACTGGTACTGTAGGAGGAGAATTGAACTCTGGTAGTATGCGTACCATCTTGGGGCATAAATATTTACTTTGCTCTGGAATGGCATTGATTTATTACCGACCAGAACAGTGCGACTGTGAGAACAGGTAGCCCATACTGGAGGGGTAGAGGTGGGGGGAGCAGGAGGGAGCAAAATCTTTGGGGCCCAAGGCCCGTGGGGGGGGGGGGGATGATGTAAGTGTCTCAAGATTCCATATGGTCAAGGATGCTCAGTTGGCAAATATCAGGACTGCTGTTGTAAAATAAATTTTCTCTCATGTAATTAATTACATATAAAAACAACAACAACAATGTAGATAGCAACAGCTGTGAAACGTTAGTATAATTTGGTAGGACTGCCGACAACATTCAAAGATAAGGTATTGCTGAGTCCATCACAAGGTGATTTTACACAAAATATATTTTGCATTCAAGAGTAAGCACAAAATAAAATATACTTCTGCACATAGTTGTCCAGGAAAAATCATAAAAATGGATAAATGAAATGACACGAAAGAGATACAGAGACCACGCTGATTGCTTGTAAGTGGAGGTTATATTTTGTTCATCCATAGAACAGTCAACTTAATGGAAGCTCTCATGTTACTTCATGTGACTTTTTTGGTGAAAGAAGCTTGGCCTTCAGAGGTTCATCTCACAGATTGGAGATCGAAATAATGGAAAACGCCTCAGATCATTGGAGCATTTGAGTCGTCATGCTTGCAAAACCCATTAGTGAGGTGAGGGACAGACAAGAAGCTAGAAAGTGTTTACAAGAAGTGCATTATCTGTCAAGCGATACTTGCAATGAATTCATTTCTAGTTGTGCCCATGATGTAAGGAGTGCACCTTGGAAAATATAGAAAATACAAAGTATTATTCAATTATTGCTGGTGCAACTCGTGATTCAATTCATGTTGAACAAACAACATCCATCCTGCATTAGCTTTATTTCATTAAAGACATTGATAAATATGAAATAAGTGAACGGTTTTTGGAATTCATAGATTGCAATCAGAAAACAGGAGTTGTATATTTAATTAAATCAGTGCTTATGAAACATTCAATCAGTTCTTATCAATGAATTTTGTGGACAGAGTTATGGTAATGGGAGTAATATGAGAGGATCTTATAAAGGAGCTTATGCACATTTTCTTCAGTAGAATCCACTTGCAAAATTTTCTGTATGTATTTGTCATAGCCTTATGTAGAGTACATGCAGCTGATGGTCTTTTGGAACAATTCTACTTCTTTACAACCTGTTCAATTTCAATCCACAGCGATGGAAAATTCTGAAAGTGTCTTGGAAGTTCTTTGTATTCCATGTCTGATAGCTGTTGGAGCACGCCAGTTGATAGTGTGAGACCAGTTGCAGATCACTTGGATAAGACTGTCTTTGCTGTTGACTTTCTCAGTAAGTTATATTTGTCAGTTGAAACATGTTCTGTGGTACACATATTATGTAAGATGTTTCAATTATTTAATTATGGCATCAATTTGGCAAAAGTTATGGGTACCAGTTGACTAAACAAGCAAAGGACCATAAGCTTGAAATACTGTTGTTGGTGTTGAGGTAAGGCACTTTGAAACCTCATTAAATGACTTTGGATATCTTCGAAAAAACTGAGGCACCATTCTCCCTGAACCCAAAGCTATTGCCGGTGCAATTAATATTGATCATAAATTTCTGGAGGTGCTCACTCAGAAGAAATCATTTCATTGTGAAACCATAAGTAAACGGATATGAATAGAGATGATTTATTCAAGATAAATGTTTTTATATCATCATTATGATTAATGGAAAATCTCATATAAGATGTGAAACAAATACTAACAAAGAGATAGAGGGGCTGGCCAGTACTTACCTCAGCTCAGTACAGCCGATAGATACACATAAAACAGAACTGAAAATTTACATTCCTAGCTTTCGGAACTTTGTTCCTTCATCAGGGAGGAGAGAGGGGAAAAAAGGGAAGAAGGGAAAGTGGATTCAGTTACTCACAACCCAGGTTATGAAGCAACTATGTAGGACGAAAAGATGCGTGAATGGCTTTCCTCTTTAGCCATTCACGCATCTTTTCATCCTACATAGTTGTGTTTATCTTTATACTATATACCTCTTTACTTCTGTATGCATCCTCTTTGGTTTGAAGCTGGCACAGTACTTACAGTAGAATATCTTTGGCTTCCCTCTGACAACCATGCCTCCATCCTTGCTACCCTCCCTGTTTACGTTTCCCTGTTGCTTCATAACCTGGGTTGCGAGTAACTGAATCCACTTTCCCTTCTTCCCTTTTTTCCCCTCTCTCCTCCCTGATGAAGGAACAAAGTTCCGAAAGCTAGGAATGTAAATTTTCAGTTCTGTTTTATGTGTATCTATCGGCTGTACTGAGCTGAGGTAAGTACTGGCCAGCCCCTCTATCTCTTTGTTAGTATTTATATCATCATTGACAATCTAGTGTCTAATTTGAAAACCTGATATGAAAGATTTCATTAAAACATTTGGGTTTTTATGAAAATAATCGAAGATGACTGATAATCAGGTTGCTGAGTAATGCAAGTTATTTGTCATAGAATAGCATAATTATGTCACATTAAATATTTGAAAAAAATTCATACTTAAATCTTTGAATACATTACTTTGGAACCATTAGACCTCTTGAATAAGATGCTTGAGCTTAAAATTTCAGAGTTATTTCCAAATGTATGTGGAGCTATGTGCATCTTGTACACTCTTCCAGTACCAGGTGAACATGACACAGAAGTCAGAGCCCAGAACTGCAACAAGGCCACATACTTAAGTCAGGCAGGCACTGGTCAGCAACCATTGAGCTGAGTGGATGTCTATGACTTCGATGTCACTGCTGTCCTTATGATGAAACCAGGCCAGTAACCAGGAAGAACTGCAGTTCAACTCAATGCCAGTTACGACAGACGATCATTGTCTTCACTCTAGATGATTTGGTGTGACACATTGTCACACTTCTGCAAGTTTCAGTGCATGGAAGCAGTATTTAACCATGGACGTACCAGCTAATCATTTTTTGGCCAGCTGGGCAGTGCGTGGTGCATAGTCTGTGTGTGTCTGCGTATTGTGATAACTCTGCTGTGACTGAGGGACTTCTGCCTATCTGCCTAGCCCAAGTAACCAACACCACTCCATCTGCTGCCTCCCCGGGATTGCTGGCTGTCGATAGCAGTTTGGAGTCAGATTCTGGGCAGCACTGTGACCTTCTGCTATGCCGGGTGATGTCACCTGCTGCATGCTTGGTGCTGCAATTGGATCACGTGCGGTGTCTGTGCCATTGCCACTGAGTCAGTGCCCTCTGTCAACGTTCCTCCAAGCAAGCTGCTTGCATCCTTGCACTTCTGGCAGTTACACTGCTGGTGCCCTATAGTACCAGAATATTATATAAAGAAGAAAATGCACTTGATTAATGTAGTAGCAGGATAGAATAATTAAAGACTTGTTCATGTTCATGGAGGAATAAAGTTGAATGACAGGATAAAGAATGATGTATATGTCCAGCACTGATTTGTCTGCAGCTTTCCCACACGCCACACCTGTCTCCCAAATCATCTGTGCACCTTACCATGCCCAGAGTAAGACTTGAATCCTTTGTGGCAAGCAAGAACTGATCATATTTCACTCAAGTTTCCCTGCAGCTATCATGGTCTGCTCTATTTTGGCACCCAACAAAGGCGCCAGTTATATTTGGTATAAGTATCGAGATGGTTTGGAACAGCGTTGGTTCGATGATGACCAAGAAGATACATAAAATGGTGATGACAGAAGACTGCTAACAGTGAATAAACAGGTGCAGCAAAAGATTTTTACTTTCACTCCTGGGATTCTGTACATTCTTTGGTTTGACCTCCTCCCAGCTTCTTACCATCATGTCGGGGTTAGATACCGCTGTAGTGTTCGGTGAGGAAGTGAGGGCTGAGCTGTTAACGACAGTAATATGCAACAAGTGTAATTTACCTGGATAGTCCACCCCATGCACTGAGTCACATCCTGTTACATACCAGCCAGTGCATAGTGTGTGTCTGGCTCAGGTATGGAAAACCTCGGGTACCCCGACAAGTTCAGTAATTTCATAAGGATAAGTCAGAAGAGGAATAAGGAGTTTTGCTGTAATTAAGGAATTGTATAAAGCAAATGTTCCAGGATAAGAAAGGATGATATCAGGGTTGCCACAAGTTCCAGAAGTTAGGGAATTTCAAACACAACAGGGAAATTTGAAAAAAGATTGGAAAAATCTCATTTTTGTCTCAGTAGATGAAATGGTTTGTTTACTGAGGTGTCATGCATAGTCACAGGCTGGGTGCAGCTGAGTATGTGTGCCACTTTCCTACTCCCTCAGTCCTACTGCTTCTCCCAACCCTACCATTCCCCTCAGCTTGCAGTAAGTGCCACCACTTCTTGCCGCTAGCCTATTAGCTACCGAAGAGAGGCAGGGAGGCATGAGGAGTGGTTTGTTTGGATCTGATTCTCAGAGACTGTAGATACTGCGGCTGGAGATGGCGGTCATGTGTGCATGAGCTTGTGTGAATGTGTGTGCGCTCCTGTTTTCTGACAAAAGCTATGGCTGAAGAGTGTGATTGTCTTTTCTAGATGCTTGTGTGTGGCTCAGCAGTCATCTTTATGGTGAGTTGCTTCTACCTATCCTCATTATTATTGATTCTCAGAGTATTTGAACAAGTTATCTGTTGCATGGATTGATCACTGTGGTCTCATTTCGTCAACATGCTGTCTGTGGCTTGTGAATAGTTGGCCACACAAGTGGATTTCCACGATGGGCCAAAACCGGAGGCCTTTCTGCGGGTATCTGTAATGGATGGAGCCTGCTGATCTGAAGCCATTTGGTTCCCGTCAATGTGCAGACCCTGCCCGTTGGATCCAGTCTCACCAATCTGTCCACAGGCCATGTCTGTTTGTGTGTGATGTGATGGAGCGAATTTTCATGGTTTATCGATGGACCTAGGACTGTGGTACTCCTCAACAGGCCAGAGACCATGGACGACAGAGTTCAGGAATTGCAAATGTCTCACTGCAACTATGTTGTACAATGTGGCGTTTTATAGACATTTTATTTGTTCTGGTACATTTTCGTACTGCAAAAGTAGTTTATATGTTAGAAAGTATAGATGATAAGAAGTAAATTGTTTCAGTCGCTGGCAGTTTGTACACTACATACGCATATATTTCTCGAAAGAAAAATCATGCAATACCTGTAAAATAATAGCTATAACACAATGGGTAATAACCGACAATAGCAAACGTACTAGAGCCGACATTTTATTGGCAGCCACCTACAGTGTTGGTTTACCCAATTCTTCCCTGCCTTTTACACTCCTTTCAAGAAGATTACTTTCTTTCTGAGGCTTTTTCTGAAATCAGTAAAGGTATTTTAAATCAGTCTTGCAACTCCAAGGAAATGCATATTTTTGTCACCAAATGTGTTTTGTTTTATTGAAATAAAATAACATCAGTGGTCTTAATGAAACATCCATACCATCTGGCTTGATTTCTGAATATGAAGAACAGTTCATTACAAAAGATGTTGGTGTTAGTACTTAAGATTTTTTGCTCACATCAGAAAACTCTATCTGCTTGCGAGTTTCTTTAGATATTTCCTTATTTGCACTATTGTTTCTTGTACCATAGCTGCAAAGACTGATTGTCACATTAAGATTTTAAGTTACCCTTGAGATCTCAAAATTTGTCGGAGGAAAAGTGCTAAAACTTGTCTGGAAATAAGGGAGTTTCACTTGGGGAAACTTGTGGCAACTTGTGGCAAGCCTAAACATGTATATCAGTAATTAGAGATGGGCATAATGTAGGATTTAGGGTTATGGCTAAGCCTGGAATGTGATGCCCAAGGAAAATAGTTAACATGTATCACTTAGTTTGTTAAGATAGGTTTAAACCATGGTACAATGCTGATATGGTAGAACAGGAAAAAAGTGTTGCAGTGGTAGTGTTGGCTAGATTTCACTGCCTTCACATCATGTGGTATTGTCTCGAAACAGCCAAAGCACCTAGATACCACACGGATGTGAGACGCATCACTGAGATGTCGTCAAACTGCTCCCATTCTCTCAAGAACTGGTGGAACCACCAGCAATAGACAACCAAGCAAAAGAAGTGACTTAACAGGAAAATCTGAGGAGTTGCAAGAGGTGTGACTGGAAGGGAATTAAAGGGACTTTATTTTAATTGTACAGCACAGGTGGGGTTGATTAGTGCCTGTGGCTGGGAAAATCTTTGGGTTTTCTTCAGAAAGCTAGCCAAGTAAAATTTTTGTTCTCTTTTGTATTTTTCTGTTAATGGCTCAGTGCTTCTGCTAGTTGGTGAGTGAACTGCTTTACTCCTAAATACTTGTGAAACATTGACACGTGAGGGCATAATTTGGATAGAGAAAGTTGATTGTTGGGGTAGTGCAGTAATATATTCTTTTTTTCCCTCCGGAACAGACTTTGTATCACAGAGAGCAGAGCAAAATCGTGAATGTAACACATCACAAAGCAAAAAGAAAAATCTCACAAATTGTTAGATAAGTCAGTAAAGCATTGTTTGGTTTCAGGGGTGCTCAGTGGCATGATTATCAGCTTCCAATGATAGGTAGTGTATGGTCAGTGTGTTAAAAGTAATCAGTAACTGTTATAAAATAAAAAAAAGAAAATGATATGACGAAGTGCACAAAAAATGCGAAAAGAAATCTGAAGATGTTACAAGTGAAAATGGTTTGTTCAATGAACCAACTTTAGGATCAGGCTTTAAGTTTCTTTAAAATACACAGTGTGAAAAATTGAAAGATAAACAAACTTTTTGGTAAGTGTTGTTGACATTTTATGTGCTGTTGCCTAAAATAGGGAATGAGATTGTGGAGTACCCTCTCATGTGCAAATTGAGTGCACTATACTGAGGCATACACAAGTCTGTGGATTCCCTCACCAGAGATGAAATCCATACCGTAAAGGACTCTGCTCAATCCAGAGATGTGTTAGGAGCATCTTGCATCACCACTTTGGATGCAAGGAACTTTGTCATAGACTGGAAGTAGCTTTCAATGATCACTTTTTGTTCTCTCTTCTTTCGAGACACTTTTCCTCCAAATGGCACATTGCTTTGTGCTTCACCGGGAAGGACATTGCACACTGGGGGATGAAACATTGAGATACCACGGATATTGGCTGCTGTATTGGCTAATTTGTTTCCTCTGATTTCCACGTACCTTAGTATGAGCAGAATATTACCCTCTCTTCTGGCTATTGTAGCAGAGGGAAAGTGCCCTCGATGGAACGGATTGATTTTTCTGTTAGACACAAACACTGGATGGCTTGCAGTGTATGAAAGGGATAGGAGCATATGAGGAATTTTGTAGAATTACCCCAAGGTCACATGCACTTCATTGTTATATACAGTTAATTTATTAGGTAAATGGCTCTGAGGATAAGGGGAACTGCTACATCTCAATTGATACAATGGCAAATATGCACTCTGGCAGGTGCCACGATGCACGGTTAAATGTCTCTGGGCAAAAGACTGAGGTTTACAATGGCTAGTTTTCAAGCCTGCACCTATGAGGAAGCTGTTAATGAGGAATATAGATGTGATCAGTCCTGAATTCCTTGTCAGAGAAACCCAAGAAGCATATTGGATTTTCTGGCAACATGTCTGAAGAATGTTGAACAGTAATTTGCACACAGGGGATGTTATCCAAGATTGAGTCATTTATGGAAGTTGAACTTTTTTTCTTTTTAAATCTCATGGTGTGATTTTAATGCTATGATCCAATAACAACTTTTGACAAAGGGTATAATAAATGAATAGTGATACCTCAACCTATTGTGCTTAATGAACTTCACCCACCAATCATTAAATAATATTAATGATGAAAATGGGTCACTGACAAGGAGAAGATAATCAACAAAGGGGGCTTTGTGGGGAAGAACCTTACACCTCACACTATTTATGAATACACACTGCAAAATTAGGCCAAGTTGCACCCTTATCAGTCATCTGAAATGGCTTCACCCCTATGCTACCATTCCAGTGCTGCTGAGGAAAGCTGACCACATCACAAATGGGGCTAACACATAGCTGATAAATAATCTGTTCTTCCAGGAACATGAGGATAATAGCTCTAGATTGCCCACTGGGTTGGCTCCAGCTCAGAGAACTTAACCTGTAGACAACTGCAGCCATGCCACCAACTTTCCATTCAGCCAGAGCTGCTTATGAGAGCTGGCTGTGTGGAACTCTGATATGATGCTGTCAATAAATGTGTTGGTTGAATCTAATGTGGAGTTTGATTGTTGGACTCTGTTTGATGCCGCCACTGTGAAAGAGGCCTGCAGTCCACTCGGGGCCCTCTGATGATGCAATCTATTGCCGATCACCTAGGTGAGGTAGGTAGGTGGCTGTCCTGACTGCACTTACAGTCTCCTGAGCCATTATAATGTAGTCCAACTAAGGGTGCCACTTTGTTAGACCGGTGAGTGTCTGCAGGCATATGAATGAGTTACGGTTATAAAATGATGAACTGAAAAATGTTTAGAGTGCCATGTTTTGTGTGCTCGAGTAAACTGAAAATTTAGCAAGCACATTGTTGTTTCCCACAACAGAGTTCAGTCAGGAAAACAATACAAAAATAAAAAAAATAAGTCAGCAGGCATAGAAGAGGTTCCTGTCTCTGTTCTGAAGGTGTGCACATATAGTACACAAGCCTCATTAACAGATATAATAAATGTATCCTTAGATCAGGTATTTTTCTAGGGTACCTAAACCATGCACAAGTTGTGCCCTACTGGAGGAAGGTAATGCTGAAAGCATTGAAAACTAAAGGCTATTTTCACTGTCTTCATTCTCAAAAATAATTGAAACAGAGGCTAATGAATTACATGAATAGATACAGCCTTTTTTAATGAACCACAGTTTGGTTTCAAAATTGGGATGAATACAGTATTGGTCTTAGAGTTCACAAAAGTGCTACTTGAAGCTCTTGACAAGAATGACTGCATTACACGCAGCTTTTTAGACTTGGCCAAGGCTTTTGACACAGTTGACAATTAAGTACTAAGCTAGCTAGAAGCACTAGGTATGAGAGAAATGGTGAAAGAGTGAGTCCAGTCTTACCTGGAAAACAGCGTGCAAAAGATGGACATAGTTCAGACCTCTGCTGATAATAAATTTTTAGAAAAAGAATGATCAGACAAGAAAAATGTAATCAATAATATTCCTTGTGGTAGTGCTTTGGGTCCAATCCTGTACTTAATATATCAATTACTTACCAGACAGTATAAAGCATAGAGAGAAAAAGTTCTTTTTGCAGGTGACAGCAGCATCATAGTCACTGGTGAAACAAATGAAACCATCAAGGATTTTTATGATTTGGCAGTACGTAATAAATTAATGTTGAACATAAAGAAAATAAACAGTAAACACTTCTGCAAAAAGTGGGGAAACAACTGTGTCATTAATCAGATGATAAATCTATAGACTGTATAGCAAGCACAAAGTTTTTAGAATGAGCATTGTCAGATATCCTGAAATGACCTCCCAAAGATACTGGGAGAAATAATGTAATCACCATGTTATGCTCTTAGGGTTTCAGTATCAGTTTGTAACAGCCAGTTGTGGTGACCTATTATGTGTGTGTACCCTCAGTTCTTAGCTGTGGGTTTGTTTTCTGGGGACTGAAGGCACAAAACATGGACACAGTTTTTAAACTGCAGAAAAGGCCTGTAAGAACAATAGCTGTAAGTAGTAGTAAAGTTTACTGTTAAGAGCTTTTAAAAAAATTGGGCATCCTTACCGCAGCAAATGAGTACATCTATCGATATGTGGTACATACCAGGGAAAACATTATTCCACTACTAGATCTATTCATAATCATGGAACCAGAGATGGCTTGAACTTAAATTTACCACAGAAAAATAAACAACAAATACAAAACAGCATTTTTTTTTTTGGGGGGGGGGGGGGGGGGATAAAATTATATAATAAATTTCCAAGGGAAATGAAAAAGATTACTGAAATATAACTGTTTAAAAATCAGCAAAACCATTCTTCATAAAAATTACTTACAGGATTCAGAGTAGTGGTTAATAATGAAGGGGGATAACTACAACACCCTGTCACATTTCCATACATGATCACTGTTTACTGCTGTCACGTTGTTGTTGTTGTTGTTGTTGTGGTCTTCAGTCCTGAGACTGGTTTGATGCAGCTCTCCATGCTACTCTATCCTGTGCAAGCTTTTTCATCTCCCAGTACCTACTGCAACCTACATCCTTCTGAATCTGCTTAGTGTATTCATCTCTTGGTCTTCCTCTACGATTTTTACCCTCCACGCTGCCCTCCAATGCTAAATTTGTGATCCCTTGATGCCTCAGAACATGTCTTACCAACCGGTCCCTTTTTCTAGTCAATTTGTGCCACAAACTCCTCTTCTCCCCAATTCTATTGAATACCTCCTCATTAGTTATGTGATCTACCCATCTAATCTTCAGCATTCTTCTGTAGCACCACATTTCGAAAGCTTCTATTCTCTTCCTGTCCAAACTATTTATCGTCCATGTTTCACTTCCATACATGGCTACACTCCATACGAATACTTTCAGAAATGACTTCCTGACACTTAAATCAATACTGGATGTTAACAAATTTCTCTTCTTCAGAAACGCTTTCCTTGCCATTGCCAGCCTACATTTTATATCCTCTCTACTTCGATCATCATCAGTTATTTTGCTCCCCAAATAGCAAAACTCCTTTACTACTTTAAGTGTCTCATTTCCTAATGTAATTCCCTCAGCATCACCCGATTTAATTCGACTACATTCCATTATCCTTGTTTTGCTTTTGTTGATGTTCATCTTATATCCTCCTTTCAAGACACTGTCCATTCCATTCAACTGCTCTTCCAAGTCCTTTGCTGTCTCTGACAGAATTACAATGTCATCGGCGAACCTCAAAGTTTTTATTTCTTCTCCATGAATTTTAATACCTACCCCGAATTTTTCTTTTGTTTCCTTTACTGCTTGCTCAATATACAGATTGAACAACATCGGGGAGAGGCTACAACCCTGTCTTACTCCCTTCCCAACCACTGCATCCCTTTCATGTCCCTCGACTCTTATAACTGCCATCTGGTTTCTGTACAAATTGTAAATAGCCTTTCGCTCCCTGTATTTTACCCCTGCCACCTTCAGAATTTGAAAGAGAGTATTCCAGTCAACATTGTCAAAAGCTTTCTCTAAGTCTACAAATGCTAGAAACGTAGGTTTGCCTTTTCTTAATCTTTCTTCTAAGATAAGTCGTAAGGTCAGTATTGCCTCACGTGTTCCAGTGTTTCTACGGAATCCTAACTGATCTTCCCCGAGATTGGCTTCTACTAGTTTTTCCATTAGTCTGTAAAGAATTCGTGTTAGTATTTTGCAGCTGTGACTTATTAAGCTGATAGTTCGGTAATTTTCACATCTGTCAACACCTGCTTTCTTTGGGATTGGAATTATTATATTCTTCTTGAAGTCTGAGGGTATTTCGCCTGTTTCATACATCTTGCTCACCAGATGGTAGAGTTTTGTCAGGACTGGCTCTCCCAAGGGCGTCAGTAGTTCCAATGGAATATTGTCTACTCCGGGGGCCTTGTTTCGACTCAGGTCTTTCAGTGCTCTGTCAAACTCTTCACGCAGTATCGTATCTCCCATTTCATCTTCATCTACATCCTCTTCCATTTCCATAATTTTGTCCTCAAGTACATCGCCCTTGTATAGACCCTCTATATACTCCTTCCACCTTTCTGCTTTCCCTTCTTTGCTTAGAACTGGGTTTCCATCTGAGCTCTTAATATTCATACAAGTCGTTCTCTTATCTCCAAAGGTCTCTTTAATTTTCCTGTAGGCGGTATCTATCTTACCCCTAGTGAGATAGGCCTCTACATCCTTAAATTTGTCCTCTAGCCATCCCTGCTTAGCCATTTTGCACTTCCTGTCGATCTCATTTTTGAGACGTTTGTATTCCTTTTTGCCTGTTTCACTTACTGCATTTTTATATTTTCTCCTTTCATCAATTAAATTCAATATTTCTTCTGTTACCCAAGGATTTCTACTAGCCCTCATCTTTTTACCTACTTGATCCTCTGCTGCCTTCACTACTTCATCCCTCAAAGCTACCCATTCTTCTTCTACTGTATTTATTTCCCCCATTCCTGTCAATTGGAAACCATATGTCAGGATGTAAAATGTATGGTAGTAATGTCTTGTCATTTTCCTGTGTTCAACATCTCACTCATCATAGGGGGATACTATCTAAGTTTTTCTATGGAACTGAGGATCATAGTTGCATGTGTGCGAACATGGACTCTGCTTTCTGAACAGACTGTAGTTGGTACAAGGGACACTGCAGCATCATCTGCACGTGTATGTGTGTGTGTGTGTGTGTGTGTGTTATTTGATGAAGAACAGAACTGTGTTTTTATATTAAGAGATACCTGAAAAAATGTGTTTAAATCGAGGAATGTTGTACAAAATGTACCAAGGAATGGGACAGTGCAGCTTTTAAGACACTGACCATGTATTCCACATATTCAGAAGGATGGAGTTGTTCTGTCTGCCCATCCTGATTTCTGTTTTTCTTGGTTTTCCTAAGTCACTAAGGCAAATGCCATGATGGTTCCTCAATCAAGGCCATGGGCAACTGCCTACCCTATCCTCATAATGCACCTGTCTTGTCCTGATAAAGCTTGTTATGTAGTCTCTGTGTTGTATATTTTGAACTTTTGATTTAATAACAATATTATTGATTGTTAGACAATCCTTGGGTGAATAAGAATAATAAAGAGAAATAAGAATAATAAAGAGCAATAATAATAATTCTTGGTCTCAGAATGAATCAGAGAGGCAGGCTGTTCCATCACTGGGTAAGGGCTGACACTTTGATTATATGATGTGCCAATAGGTCATGCATGATGCAAATCATGCATGATTCATGTAACTCCTAAGTCACTTTGTAGTGAGAGGACAACTGGAAAATGCAGATTTTTTTTTTTGGTCAGATGGAATGCAGCTGACAGAGGATCATACAAGAACCTCCCCACTTAATACACACTGAGGAGTTGCCAATGCTAATCTGCTCGTCTCGTGAAGGATAATGTTTTTTGGTTTTTAGTTGTTTTGGTCTTGCTCTCCATAAACTGCCATTAGTTGAGTACTAACAAATTAATGTACTTGGAACAAACACAACTTTTTTGCTAACCAAGATTATTATTGGGTTACTAAAGGATAGATAGTGTCATAAGATCTTTGCTCATTAAATCCCTTAAATGTAGCAACCAAGTCAGCTTCTGTAATTGGAAGTGAGGCCTGTGTTATTGAACTGAGAAGTGTGTTACACATTTTAAGTAGAAGTGTACATATGAAAAAGGCTTGTGTGAACAGTAAAAGCAGAAGCACACTGTTTGTCTGAGGAGAATTTAATGCCAGCACTCTCCACCTGCTCCTGTAAATGCATTATCCCTAGTTGCAACTAATGTTCTCCATGAACTACACTAGCAAGTAAATGTAATTAATGATGGATGGCGTGGTACTGAGCACAATACGTTCAATGAGCATTTAACACTTATGACTCGATTCCTGAGGGATCTTGTTTGTTATCTATGGGTGGAGTATTATTCTCTTGTTTGTATTGATGCCTGGAGTATCATGTACTCAGTACCCAAAAAGGAACATATTGACAGAAAGGACTGTAGGGAGATGGGAAGGTGTGTCCAAGCTGCCTTAGTATGTATTGCCTCCAGATAGTTCGGCATGCCTTATAAAAATAAATTTTTATTACTACAAGATGCTGTCTGCATAGGAAATCCTTTTAATGCGACACCTCCAGCAGAGTGAAGTTGTGAAGACTCAAGTGCTACCTCCTAAACCTACAATGGAAGGTTCTGAGTAGCTACCTGTATACTAACACCCAAGTGAGACTGACTGACCTTGTGCTCAAAGGTCTTTCCTATGCAGCCAGTTAGAGCAACACTAGGATTACTACTCGGCACTGTAGAGCCCTTCCCTGGATTCTGGAGGGAGACCAGGATTGCCTCCCTTTACTGGTTAGGAAAGTCCCCAATCATCCAGATTATTTTTAAAATACTGATAGAATTTTTGTTTTGTTTTGATCCTAGGTGCTATAATGTATTTGGTTGCAACTAGCAAGCTTTTTGTGAATCCACTTCTCAGAAGAGATTTTTCCTTTGTAACTCGAAAGTCTGTGAGGTTTTCAGCAGTTGGCCAACTGACACTTGAGCTTTCACAGAGGCAACACCTACCTGCCCCTTATAGTGGACTGACGTTTGTCATTTCACCATGGGACTGGGTGCCTATTTGTGTCCTGATGGCATTGGGATGGATATATCAGTGACATGGTGGATCACACTTGTAATGCAATTCACCCTGTCCCAGATGCTGCTGTGGTGTTCAGAACAAGCCAGTTGGCTGTAGAATGACAAATTTATTTTGTCGAGCATCCATCTTTGCAGCTTCCTTTCGAGGATCACTCTACCTGTTAAATGGATTCAAATGGAAAAGTTGTCACTTTAATGCAAATCAAAGAGCGCTTCTCAAAGAGCAGTACCGCCAAGGGAAGGCGAGCAAACTGCAAGGCCATTACCTGAGAATAACTCTATTGTTGCATGAAGTGTGTTAGAAGACAGCTTTTATATAACTACTTGATAACTTGGGTCTCGGACTCGCATTCGGGAGGACGACGGTTCAATCCCGCGTCCGGCCATCCTGATTTAGGTTTTCCGTGATTTCCCTAAATCGCTCCAGGCAAATGCCGGGATGGTTCCTTTGAAAGGGCACGGCCGACTTCCTTCCCCATCCTTCCCTAATCCGATGAGACCGATGACCTCGCTGTCTGGTCTCCTTCCCCAAAACCAACCAACCAACTTGGGTCTCGGAGAGTGTAGATGGAGATCCCCAAGGCGTATTGTATATATTAAAATGTGATTTGGGGAGTAGTACATAAACTATTTTAAAAAGCTGTCCAGTCTACTGGCTTCATACTCTGGCTTTTGTTTACCCATATTAGATAAGGCCTACACTATCCTAAGAACCTTGTGTCCAAGCCCTCATAGCACCCGGACACTTCCTTGATGATCTCTTCTAGATGTCACATCTCTTAAAACTCTCTTTTGAGTGTCTCCGAGCACCCATAACCCAAACAAAGACAGTATACAATTGTCCACTTTTGCCCAGCTTTTTTGTGGCTGTACCAAAAAAATTTTAAGCAATTACTAGCAGAGCTCCTGCAAAAGATTTATCATTGAATCTCTTCCACACTTATTTAGCTGAGTTTGTACTATGCCTTGAATGATGATGATGAGGCAATGAAATTCACCAGTAGTGGGACTTTTCAATGATTTACATTGTGTACATTACACACAGATGCAGCTGTTACAAACTAATTCTCTACGCTACATTAACAACTAACTGTAACTGATGATCTTTGGCTTTGTACTTAGTGTTCCTCTCTGTTCTTTTCTCTTAGGTATTTTTCAGATTTGTGTACATTTATTGGAATTTACTGCAGATCATCTACTGCAACACAGCTGTAAATTACACTGGAACAATGCTGTCAATTTATATCACATCATCAATGCTTATCTGTAGTGGTTATTCTGGATACTCTTATCCTGCAAAAATAGAAACTTGTTCAATCGCCTCATACTCAATGCTATATATATCTTTCTCATAATATTTCATCAGAGTTATTATTGAGATGATTTACCTTTCTTGATGCAGCTGACTATTTTAAAGAAGGGTCTTCATGAAGGTGCCAAGCACACAAGAAAACGTCATAAAATACGTTAATTTCCAGATCTAAAACAAGAGAGAAAGAGACAAGAGTCAGTATTCAGAAAACAGTGAATTTGAGTCAGTGCTACTCAATGCACAAGCAACTGAGTGTGATCTTAAGGAAAGCAGTATAAATGCAGAGTTCTAAGAACTGCAGAGGAGGAATTAATACCATTTGCATGATAAATAAATCACAAAAAAGTTCTCTGAAAATTCTGTGTTTTTAGTGATAATGAAATAACTTCTTTTTGCTTTTTATAAACAAACTGAAAAACATACCCTATCAGGTAAAGCTAAATCTGTCCTCAATTTGAAGGTTGCTTTGAACTCTGTAAAGCTTAACTGAGTATGGTCCTGTTGGAAGTAGTAAGCTCTTGCCTTCCTTCCAACCTTTGAACTGTCGTACTCAGCCACATATAAGAGATTTACAATTTAATGTAGACTCCAAGCCCCGGTGCAAGTTGGCAATTTTTCATATGCATACCACTGCCATATGTGAAAAAATAAATGTGTGGCAGAGAAAGTTTTAGGACCAATTTTGGATTCAATCCTGAATTCTTTGACTTTGTTGTCTGCCTAGCCTCATGAACCTATCAGCTGCCTTAATAATTACATGCCAGGCTGTCAGTGGTAAGTCATCAGTGCTCAGATTTACAATTAGACTGTGTGAACAACAAATGGGTAATAAGGACCCACAAGAAAAGCTTTAATAAACTGCAATTTATGTGGGAGAAGAAGATTAAACTTTTGCCTGGCACACCTCGACTGCTTGGACTGGGTAAAATATTAATTACACAATAATTGTTCTGTTCATCCTATGGTGGGGACTAATAATGACTACATTCTTCCAACCAGGAAAGAATCCCACAAACACATGTATCTATTGTAGTATAGCACTTACAAGTTACAAAGGAAAGAGATTAGAGTGAACCATCATCTGCTACCTCATCTGGACTCTCTTCAATTTGGTGTTCAGAAGATATGATTCTACTCTTGAAAATCCAGCTCACTAGAGGCAAATGATTTCTTAAATTTTTCTTTACCTACCGTATCATCGATACATCTCACCATCCACAGATAACACTCAAGAGACTAGGAAAATGGGTTGGAGAAAGGAATCGAGAGGTGGTGCAGTGGTTTGTGCACTGGATGATGGTCCATATCTCTGTCTGGCCATCCAGATTTAGGTTTTCCTTGATATCTGTAAATTGCTTAAGACAAATGCCAGAATGGTTCCTGTGAAAGGGCATGACCAGTTTCCTTCCCCATCCTTGCCTAATCCAATCTTTTGTCCCATCTCTAATGATCTTGTTCTCGGCAATTCATTAAACCCTAATCTTTCTTCCTTGGAGGAAGGAAGATACTTTTGCGTTTTAATACCACTCAAAAATTAGGTTAATAGAAACATAATAAACCTATTGAAAGAAACCATCCTAGTATTTGCCGTAGCTGATTTAAGGAAATCATGATGGATATGGCCCTGTCTCATTGGTGCCAGCATTGCATTTGAATTTCCTGGTGGCTCCATTGAGGGCACTGCCAAACCATATAGATGAGTTGTGTCTCCTTGACAGAAAGCAACAGGCCCCGAGCAGTTGTGGGGTCTCAGGGGGTGGAGTGAGGCAACATGACATAAACAGGCTGGGATGGCTCATAATTGCAGTGGAGCGAGAGGACCAACTTCCCTGTTGATCAAGTTGGAATTGCGACTGAATGTGGAGTGGTCTGACACTACATAGTTACATCAGCAGGAGATATGAAATAACTACTAGGTACTTGTGAGGAACTTTTGGAGGGAGCTTTCTTATTAGGATAGAGTTGATGAAGGAAGTGTATAAGTTGGCAAAAACCATGTTAATTGTCGTTTGTGATATGTAGCTGTCATTTGTAATATAAAGAAAACTGGCCGGTGACCCCCTGATGTCATTGTGTTTTTAAATTGGTCATAATGCCTGGTAATTACTGAAGATGCTTTTTAATAAATATTCTGGGGAATAACTCATGTAATCAACCCATTCCTTCCATTTGCCTGTCACTCCATTAAACAATGGTAGCAGAGCATGGTTATTTTACATTATGTAACTATTATTAATCAGCAGTCAAATTAAATCTATATAATTTTTAGAACACACATACTGGTCAAAAGTCCGTTATTTAAGGAGGGTTGACGGAGAGGTACCTGAAGTGAATGACTTGAGAGAGCATAAGTTGAAATACAAGCTTAAAATGCAGTTCTCTTGGAAGTACAGCTGACCAAGTGCATATTTGAAGGAAGTAGTGCATATTGTACCATCAGAACATTGTGGCCATCACCACTATAGAATCGACATCCACTGAAATAACATCTGTTTCATTTTTTGAAGGAAGTGAGGCCTCCTGTGTGCAAATAAGGCATTTGAAGGACTGAATAGTGGACTGTGTGAATAGATATGATCTATAAGATATCTCCACTATGAGAAGTCACATGGATTTAGGTCAGAGGACTTGGAAGGTCACACACACCTTGAAATTGCCTAGAGATTATGTGCTCATTGCTGAAGGTTCCTCGAAGCAAACCTTTCACCTGGCAAGTGGTGTCACTCCAGCTTGCATGAAAATAGTCATTCTCTTGCAAAGCTGAAATCACGTGGTTGACAAGGAGGTCCTTATAACGTGCATACACTGTGTGATCAAAAGTATCGGAACACCAGGCTGAAAATGACTTACAGGTTCATGGTGCCCTCCAATGGTAATGTTGGAATTCAGTATTGTGTTGGCCCACCCATAGCCTTGATGACAGCTTCCACTCTCACAGGCATACATTCAAGCAGGTGCTGGAAGGTTTCTTGGAGAATGGCAGCCCATTCTTCACAGAGTGCTGCACTGAGGAGAGGTATTGATGTTGGTCGGTGAGGCCTGGCACGAAGTCGGTGTTCCAAAACATCCCAAAGGTGTTCTACAGGACTCAGGTCAGGACTCTGTGTAGGCCAGTCCATACAGGTATGTTTTTGTCATGTAATGACTCTGCCACAGGCTGTGCATTATGAGCAGGTGCTTGATTGTGTTGAAAGACGCAAGCACCATCCCAGAATTTATCTTCAACAGTGCGAAGCAAGAAGGTGCTTAAAACATCAATGTAGGCCTGTGCTGTGGTAGTGCCATGCAAAACAAGGGGTGCAAGCCCCCTCAATGAAAAACTCGATCACACCATTACATCACCGCCTCTAAAATTTACTGTTGACACTATACACGCTGGCAGATGACGTTCACCGGGCATTCACCATACCCACATCCTGCCATCGGATCGCCACATTGTGTACCATGATTCGTTACTCCACACAACATTTTTCCACTGTTCAATCGTCCAATGTTCACACATCTTACACCAAGCAAGGCGTTGTTTGCCATTTACTGGTGTGAAGTGTGGCTTATGAGCAGCTGCTCGACCGTGAAATCAAAGTTTCTCACCTCCTGCCTAACTGTCATAGTACTGGCAATGGATCCTGACGTAGTTTGGAATTCCTGTGTGATGGTCTGGATAGATGTCTGCCTTTTACACATATGACCCTCTTCAACTGCCAACGTTCTTGGTCAGTCAACAGCCGAGGTCGGCCTGTACGCTTTTGTGCTGTATGTGGCCTGTACGCTTTTGTGCTGTATATGTCCCTTCACGTTCTCACTTCATTATCACACTTGAAACAGTGAACCCAGAGATGTTTAGGAGTGTGGAAATCTCGTGTGCAGACGTGACACCCAATCACCTGGCCACGTTTGAAGTCCACGAGTTCTGCGGAGCACCCCATTCTGCGCTCTTGTGGTGTCTAATGACTACTGAGGTTAATGTTTGTGATAGTAGAAGCAGATAGTAGATAGTAGAAGCAGTGTGGTTGCCTGTGCAGCAGTATCTGCCCCTACCTGAGGTGAGGGTGTAGGTACCTGGCAGTAGGTGGCAGTACAATGCACCTAATATGAAAAACATAAGTTTTTGGGGGTGTCCAGATACTTTTGATCACATAGTGTATGTCATTGTACACCTAACAGGCCCATGAGATGTCATCTCCTTGAAGAATAATGGACTGAGAGTGAAGGAGCTTGTGAAACCACACCATACAGTCACAAAGTTGAGTGCAGTGGATGTTCCTGCACAACATGTGGCATATATGATGGTTCACCAATTGGTGGCAGAATACACACATAACAGAAGTTTTAATTAGGCAAGCTTTTGGAGCCAGTGGCTTCTTCTTCAGGCAGAAGGGTTGAAGGGGACGGAAGAGAGGTGAAGGAAATATGTTGTTATGTACGACAGATCTGCGCATTCATGACACTGTGCAGAGTGAAATGTGCCTCATACTTCCAAAGAATATTCCTTGACCACATGTCATCCATTTGCATGAGTACCAAAAAACTAAGGGCAATGTCATGGCATTGTAGCTGATCCTGGGGCCTCATTTGGTGCACATTCTGAATATTGTAGGGATACCAGTGTAAAATACAACACAAAGTCTTTTGAAACTCTTGACCAAGGGAGAGACAAAATTCCAAGACACTGGCTGCAAAATTTGAGGCACATGTTCACGGTCCAACTATAGCTACAGCTACTTCATCAACAATTGCCTTGGAGATGGGCTGCCTCCTTCTCCCTGCTGCAAATTTCTTGATCATATTCTTTAGCCATTGCTGCTGTTCCGATGAAACAACTTTACCAACAGTGCATTCCATTTCATACGCAAATCTTTAACCTTCTGAACCCTTTACACCAAAATCCACTTCACAAAAGAAATCAACATATGCCACCAAGAGACAAAGGGCATACTAATGTCAAAATTGGAAACATTTCACATTCTGCTTGCTTACAATGCCACATCTTCACCTGGTGGCAGAAAATCGAACTATTATTTTTTTCTCCATGCGCCATGAGTGCATTGGTTAATGAACATACCTATGATGTTTCAGCATCAATGTATATAGCCTGCACTGCAGCACTCACAACACCTCCAGTTTTATTATACCAACCAGTGTATTTTATTTATGAAGGACTGTACGATAGCTTCGTGTGGTGCTGGTGCTGTATAGCTGCTAGGGGAGCAGGTAGTGCGGAAGGCACCTGCCACTCACAAACTGGGACTCTGGCGGGCGTCTGTGGGGGAAGGAAGTAGAAGCAGTGTGATTGCTTGTGCAGCGGTATCTGCCCCTACCTGAGGCGAGGGTGTATGTAGCAATCATGGTAAGACCCTTGGGCAGGTGACAGTGAGGACACCATCTGTTGAAAGGTGTGATGATATGGAGGTGTAGTTGATGTCAGTGGGTGGCTGTATGCATGTTTTGAGGCATTGGATGCATGCAACATTAGCTGTTGGAGAATCTGTCTTGTGGCCTGTGAGGTACAGATTATTATCAAGCAATTTGAAAGTGGTGTCATCATGGTTGAAATCAATGAGATTGAGTACGATGATGACAGGGAAGGCTGTGTCAAGGTTGGCAATCTGTGCGCTGGGTGATGGGCTGTCATCATCAGTGCTGTGTATGACATTTGAGGTGGTGATTTCCTAGAGAACCCATGCAGGCAGTTGGTCACTGGTTTGTCATTAAACAGAATATCAAATGCATGTTTTCCCTCTTAAGAGCTTTGAAGGGTTCTTTGTACAGTGGCTATAGTGTCGATCAGCCCACATCATCCCATAGTATGATGTGCTCACAATTGGAGAGTGCTTTATATATGATGACCTTGGGCATTGAGTGCTGAGCAGGAGGTGGCATGTGAATATGTCTAATATGGCCTTTCACTAGTTGAACTAGTGGAGGGAGATCCATACGCTTGGGTTCTTCCATCAGTAGAATAAAATCAGCAGGAAGCATCAATGATTTCCTGTATAGCATTTTGGGTGAGGGATTCTTGCAGGTCCTCCTTGAAGGCAGTTATAACGATGGGTAGTACCACGTGTTGGTCAACAATTCCCCATGGCACATAAGGGCAGCTTTGAGAATCTGTGCCACCGTTCAACTAACCTGTTACACAGGGGGTGATAGGCTGTGATGTGGTTATGTTGGATTCCACATAGGTTACACAGGGGACTGAAGAACACCAATGAAAACTGACAGCCTTGATTGCTAGTTATCATATCTGGCATGCTGAAACGCACTGCCCATGTTTCTATAAATGTGCAGGCAGTGGACTCCGCCATGGGTGGTGGACTCCACTGTTATGTCCTTGAGGCGGATTGCTTCCAACCACAGAGAAGCTGTGTCTATCATTGACCGTAAATACTTGAATCTCTCTGACACCGGTAGAAAGCTGATGAGATCGACGTGTACACAATAAAAGCGGGCTTTTGGAATTTCAAGCTGACCCAAATGTGGTTGTGCATGTCTTCTGACTTTATTGCATTTGCACGATACACATGCTTGCACTCAAGTCTGGCAGTCCTGCTTGGGTGAGGGAGGCAGTGGAGTTGGTCAAAAATCATATGGCACATTATTGCGGCACTAACAGCCAAATCCTGTTAAGGATTAACATTTCAATCCTGGTTGCTTATTAACTCCATGACGCTAGTGTCATTGCGCTCATCAGTGGCTAGTTTCTCATAACTGAACAGGAAGGAAATGACATTGTCTCATGATAAGTATTCAGGGATGATATTATCAACTCTGTGTAGGTATCATATCCATAACTATGTGATATGGTCCAGTTGTCAGTAGTGTCTTGGGTTGAGGTTCACAATCTGTAAAGGCTGTAATGTGATGCCCTTCAATATCTTCACAGAAGTATCTCACCACTTTGCAGCCAGCAAGGAGTTCTTATTCAAAGGCTAACCATGTGACGTGAGGAGATGTAAGTTTCCACGATAATAATCAGAGTTGTTGCAGATTGGCACCAATCACAATGTCACTGATGCCTGTGGTAACTGTAAGCTAAACATCTGGAATTGGGTGGTCCAGCATAACTCTGTGTGCAAAGCAGTTCATAGCAAGTCTGAAAGCAATCTTCCTTTGTACTTGCTTGTTAGACCCTGCTAGCATATCAGTGAGGGGTTCTTGTAAAGGCATGACTTGTGGCAGGTGCCACTGATAAAAGTTCAAAGTTTCTGCACAAACTATTTGCCCAAGCAGATAACTTCTGCTTTCCACAACTGAAATTTGTCCTTGTTGATCACCACACCTCCATCGCTTAGGGCAATGAGAACTTGTTCAAACTGTCAGTTGTGGTTTCCATGGTAGCCTCCTTCCCCTCCCCCCCCCCCCCCCCCCAAAAAGTGGATGTCATAAAAACAGGCATAGCAGAAATTGAACTGAGAAAATACCCCTGCATTGAAATGTTGACACACCTGACCTGCGTTCTTCAACCTGTATGACATGAAAAGATACTCAAAGAGACCAAATGGTGTGATAATAGTATTTTTTGCGATAGCATCTTTGTGTGTGGGGATTTGGAGGTAAGACCTTTTTTTTTTTTTTCCAGCCAGTCACACTGTGTACGGTGACACATGCTAGCAAATGTGTGAAATCTTGTATATTGCGTACCAGGTAGCTGTCGTAAACTGTATAGGTGTTTAATACTCTGTAGTCACCACAGAGCGTCTAGGTTCCATCTTTTTTTGGTGTTAAATTTGATTGATGATGCACATGGGCTGTTGAATGAGTGAACAATTCCTGCCTGTAACAGTTCGTCAATCACCACTTTAATAGCGTGTAAGTTAGTTGGGGTCAGTCAGTGTGCCTTGTGACATGCTGGTGGCCTGGGGGGTTGTTAAGATACAATGCGCCATGCCATTATGTATCGCAAAAGCTTGCCCCTTCGTACAAGGGTAGTAGAGAGTATCGTGAGGCCTGTGTTGAGTTACTGCATGTTGAGTCAGTGTGTGGTGTACTAACCTATGTGTTTCAACATTTGTGTTACACCATGCACTTAGGGTTGTTGTGCAGAGATGAAGGTCAGTCAGTGGGGGCATGGCTGCATGCAGTTACTCATGCTCATTGTGTTAGATGACTTTGAAGTGGTAAAGTGAGCTGCAGCAGGTGTGTTCTTCTTGCACTGCACGAGAACCATGTTCTCGGTGTGGAGTGTGTCGGCAGCTGTGCGATAGTTGTCACAATCTTGATGTGCCAGCAGCAGTTTTTCTGCCATTATAACTCACTCTGAGTGTATTGACATATGCAAAATTGTTGTCCTGCTGGCCAGATGGGCAATGTGATGTCATGTAGGAATGAGGTTGTTGGGGAAAATGGCCCTTGGATGCACAAGCCTGTACAGCAATGCAGGAGTGAAGCATGTTGTATGTCTGGAGAGAGATGGAAGTCGACTCCCTTTACTAGTTCCATGATGTTGGTGACGCAGAAGG
Organism: Schistocerca piceifrons; assembly: GCF_021461385.2. Classification (NCBI taxonomy): domain Eukaryota; kingdom Metazoa; phylum Arthropoda; class Insecta; order Orthoptera; family Acrididae; genus Schistocerca; species Schistocerca piceifrons. Next base: position 655,327,977 of record NC_060139.1, read on the forward strand.
TCCATGTGTGTTTGTGATGAGGTGACAGTTGTAAGGTGCATGTGACAGATCCATGCACCATGATCTTTCAGTCATTAGCTTTTTGAAGTTGTAATGATGATGTTTTGTTGAATGTCAATGTGCTCTCCAGCAGTATTACACTAATGGCAGATCCACGGGCCACCAAAATATGCTTCCATGAATCGAGGTCAAAGGTGTACATCAGCCTCCCAGGAGTGCGATCAAGGGGCATGTGCTTAAGTCATCAGTAATAACTGTCGGAGAACTGATGTGTCTGCATGAGACAATATGTTTACAGTGGCCCACGTTTGATGTTTGGGAACCGGCAGGGAGAATGGCAGTTGCATGCGGAAGCTCTGAACTGGGCATGGTACCAGCCGGTTGGTGACCGAAGCAACAGCAGTAGTTGGCGTAATGTTAGCCACTGCAGTAATGGTGCTGTGCACAGCCTGCCAGTTGGTGTCCAGATTTGAGATAGTGATGTCACTGGCAGCCATCCTTAGCTCTGTTCAGGCCATTCTGGAGTAAGAGGCAGGCAACAAAGTCGTAACATGCTGCAGTGGTATTATGTCTTTGTAATTTATATGGTGCCACTGTTGTAGTATATGAACATTCTGTCCACAAGTACCAACTATTTTTCCAGGGTTTCAATTTCGTGTGGTATCATTGCCAACTGTAGTTGTGGAAGTTTAATGATCCATAGCTTTCAAAGGGCAGCATTCAGCATGAGGTTAACATTCAGACTAGGTCAGAGGTAACCCAAGCTGGGTCACTGTGGTGGGTTTCTGTTCAAAGTCCAGCAACAAGTTGTCTGTTGCCTGCCTTCGTCATGGTGTAGTAGAAGTTCTGTTGGTTGGTAACATATCACTCATAGCCATGGTACACTTGTGTTTTAGGACAGGTTGATGATACACACAATGATTGCTCTTTTGGTATGCTTCACTCACATTAATTTCAGGTACATTGTTCTGTGAAGATGGTAGAGCTGCATTCACAACAAAAGATGCCCTGCAATAATATGGTTGTGAAATGTGGTTTATTCATCTCATAACATACATAATTTCAAAACATACATCTGATATACAGGAGACATGTTGAGGTTACAATTCGCGTACTTATTTAAAATTTTGTCACACTTACAATAATACTTTGTGGAGAATTTACTTACTTAAAATTTGTCCAGCTTACTGTACAGGGCTATTACAAATGATTGAAGCGATTTCATAAATTCACTGTAGCTCCATTCATTGACATATGGTCACGACACACTACAGATATGTAGATAAACTCATAAAGTTTTGTTCGGCTGAAGCCGCACTTCAGGTTTCTGCCGCCAGAGCGCTCGAGAGCGCAGTGAGACAAAATGGCGACAGGAGCCGAGAAAGCGTATGTCGTGCTTGAAATGCACTCACATCAGTCAGTCATAACAGTGCAACGACACTTCAGGACGAAGTTCAACAAAGATCCACCAACTGCTAACTCCATTCAGTGATAGTATGCGCAGTTTAAAGCTTCTGGATGCCTCTGTAAGGGGAAATCAACGGGTCGGCCTGCAGTGAGCGAAGAAATGGTTGAACGCGTGCGGACAAGTTTCACGCGTAGCCCGCGGAAGTCGACGAATAAAGCTAGCAGGGAGCTAAACGTACCACAGCCGACGGTTTGGAAAATCTTACGGAAAAGGCTAAAGCAGAAGCCTTACCGTTTACAATTGCTACAAGCCCTGACACCCGATGACAACGTCAAACGCTTTGAATTTTCGGCGCGGTTGCAACAGTCATGGAAGAGGATGCGTTCAGTGCGAAACTTGTTTTCAGTGATGAAGCAACATTTTTTCTTAATGGTGAAGTGAACAGACACAATGTGCGAATCTGTGCGGTAGAGAATCCTCACGCATTCGTGCAGCAAATTCGCAATTCACCAAAAGTTAACGTGTTTTGTGCAATCTCACGGTTTAAAGTTCACGGCCCCTTTTTCTTCTGTGAAAAAAACGTTACAGGACACGTGTATCTGGACATGCTGGAAAATTGGCTCATGCCACAACTGGAGACCGACAGCGCCGACTTCATCTTTCAACAGGATGGTGCTCCACCGCACTTCCATCATGATGTTCGGCATTTCTTAAACAGGAGATTGGAAAACCGATGGATCGGTCGTGGTGGAGATCATGATCAGCAATTCATGTCATGGCCTTCACACTCTCCCAACTTAACCCCATGCGATTTATTTCTGTGGGGTTCTGAGAAAGATTCAGTGTTTAAACCTCCTCTACCAAGAAACGTGCCAGAACTGCGAGCTCGCATCAACGATGCTTTCGAACTCATTGATGGGGACATGCTGCGCCGAGTGTGGGAGGAACTTGATTATCGGCTTGATGTCTGCTGAATCACTAAAGGAGCACATATCGAACATTTGCGAATGCCTAAAAAAACTTTTTGAGTTTTTGTATGTGTGTGCAAAGCATTGTGAAAATATCTCAAATAATAAAGTTATTGTAGAGCTGTGAAATCGCTTCAATCATTTGTAATAACCCTGTATTTACATCTACTATAACTATCATAAATTATTCCATTTTAGGGATCCAGCTCAAAGTATCACTTCGTCCTTCATGAAATCTTCCACAGAGTAGTAGCATTGTTCAATTTGAAAATCATGTAACTTCCTTTTTAAAATATTTATCATCATATTCATCATGTCACACCCTTTTATTGTGTTGTGAATTTTCATGGCTATATACTGAGGAGTCTGAGCATGCAGTTTTAAGCAATGAGAGGTGAGCATAAAATTTTCTTTACGTCTTGTTTCATATGAGTGTTCAAAATGATTTTTTTAATAGATCAGCTCTACTGCATAGGAACAACCTCAAAGACGTATAAAGGGGGAACAGTTAATATTTTTAGGTCATTAAATAATGGTTGACATGATGCCCTTGGCTGTGCAGAGCACATGTTGTGAATGATTCTTTTTTGCAACTTTAAAATTCGTGTAACGTTTCCCAAGATTCCCAAAAAATTATGCCGTATCTAACAACCGAGTCAAAGTAGCTATAATATGCTGTTTTCCTGGTGGCCATATCAGTGGTACAGGCTAAAATTTCCATTGCAAATGCAAGGCTGTTTAATTTATTTGCTAGATATTCTATATGAGAATTCCAACTCAAAGCTCTGTCTAAGTTTATTCCCAGGAACCTGACTGAGTCAAGTTCTTCCATATTTTGATTGTTGTGAATGATACAGATTTCTTCAGTTTTTGACTGTTTGGTTTTAAAACTTATCATATGGGTTTCTGAAATTTTTGGCCTTAAGCCATTTAGACTGAACCATGTTTCCAGGTTACATAATGTATTCATGACACACTGTGGTATATTGTCAGAATTTTCATTTTCAATTAGGGCAGAAGTACTGTCTGCAAACAAAGTTAAATGAGTATTTATATTGAGAGGCAAGTCATTTACACAGAGAGAAATAAGATGGGTCCAAGGATTGAGCCTTGAGGAACACCGTGTGACACAGTTTTCCCCTCTGAGAAGTAATCTGCTCCATTTGATGTGATTACTACCCTTTGTTTCCTCTCCAACAGATATGATGCAAACCATTTCAAGGCAATATCCCTTATTCCATACCTGTTGAGTTTGAAAAGCATCAGGACATGGTTTACAGAGTTGAATGCTTTTGTAAGATCACAGAATATTCCTGCAACCTCAGTTTTCCTATCTAGAGATGAAGTAATTTTTTCAATAAACTCATTTATCGCATCTACTGTGTTTTTGCCTTGTTGGAAGCCAAACTAGTTAAGAGAAATGATATCATTCTGTGTGATGAAGCTTTGTAAAGCAGCAATTTTTTCACTTATTTTTGATATGACAGGGAGTATAGAGATGGGATGATATTGGCCCATATCATCTTTTGAATCTTTTTTAAACAATGCTTTTACTTTTGCATATTTCAACAGATCAGGGAAGTAACCTTCTTCAAAGGATTCATTTATAGAGAGAGGATGAGCTATTATGTTGTAAACTGTTTTAATTATTTTGGTGGGTATCGCATCTGAGCCAGCAGAGTTTCTGTCTTTTAAGGAGAGTATGACATTTTCAACAAATTTTGTTGAGACTGTGTTGAATTTTTTAAAGACATTCACTGGTATTGCCTTTTAACCCAAAACTATTTACTTTCTGCAAATAATTTGCTATGTCTAAATCAGATTTTGCTACATTTATGAAGTACTTTTCCTTAAGTTTGATTTTTGAAATGTCTTGTTTGTGATTTCGGAAACCTAATTCAGACTTAACTACAGACCATACTGCCCTTGTTTTATTTTTCTGCCCTATTTGTTATTTGCCATTTATTTCGAAACTTTCACAACTTTTTAAAAAATAGTTTTATAGTTTCTAACATATTTTACAAAATCAGGATATTTGTTGGACTTCAGCTAATTGTGTAGCTTCCTTTTCCTCTCACTAGATATTTTTATTCCTGGTGTGATCCATCTTATCTTACTTGATATTTCGTTGCAATACGATCTTGGTGGGAGAGTTTCATTGAAAACTTCAAGAAAACTGTTTAAGAATGTACTAAAGTTTTCTTTTGAGGAATCACCATCTCTGAAACAACACTTAACTTTATTTAGTTTCTCATAGAATATTTCAATATTTGTTTTATTGAAACTTCTTTGATATAAGTTTTTCTTATATTATATTTATCAGTTTTTGGCAGTGAGGCAAACAAGACTGAGTGATCAGAAAGTCCTAAGTGTAGACAGAATTTATGTACATTATCAAAGTAGTCATTTGTTACAATGTTGTCGATGCATGTTGCTGAGTGGATATTTTCTCTGGTGAACTCCGAAAAATTTAGTTTAAAACCAGACTTTTTAATTGAATCAATAAATTTTGTTGATTCTTTACTGTTATTTGCAGTGTTTATATTAAAATCTGCTGCTATTACAATTTTTTTCTTCTTTTCTTTCTTTAGTTTATCTAGCAAGCACTGGAATTTAGAGAGGAATGGTGTGACTAAAGCCCTTTCAGTAATTCTGTAAATTGAAAGGATTAACATATTAAGGTCTTTAAGCTCTATGCAAAAACCTTCGAATATGCAATCTTCATTTAAACAATTAAAATCTGTTTTCACTTCATAGCTTATAGAACAGTCCAGAAGTATGCAGCGACCTCTGTGAGATTTTTTCTCCTAGCAATAGCTGCTTGCAACATTGAAATTTTCAATTTTATTTAAAATATTTGTAGTATTAGATTTAAGCCATCATCTATTTAAACAAATACTTTTTATGTTTTTACATTCTGTGAGAAGAATTTGTAACTCATCGAGTTTGTAGCTTAGGCTGCTGGAAGATTTAGAATTTGAGCCATTTATATTCCAGGATCGAATGTAACAAAATTAGAGAAGGAAAGTTGCTACTCACCATATAGCGCAGCTGCTGAGTCACGATAGGCATAACAAAAGGATTCACACAATTCTACCTTTTGGCCATTAAGGCCTTTGTCAGCAATAGACACACATACACATAGGGGCATGCGCGCGCACACACACACACACACACACACACACACACACACACACACACACACACACACACACACACACACACACACACACACACAAACGAAACTTGCAGATACATCTACAGTTTCAGACAACTGAAACCACACTGTGAGCAGAAGCACCAGTGCATGAAGAGAGTGGCGACTGTGTGAGGGTAAGGAGGAGGCTGGGGTGAGGAGGGGGAGGGATAGTATGGTGGAGGTGGCAGACAGTGAAGTGCTGCAGTTTAGACGGAGGGCAGGAGAGAAGGTGGGTGGGTGAGTGGGTAAGTAGCGGAAAAGAGAGAAATAAAAAGAAATTAAAAGACTGGGTGTGGTGGTGAAATGACGGCTGTGTAGTGCTGGAATGGGAACAGGGAGGGGGCTGGATGGGTGAGGACAGTGACTAATTAAGGTTGAGGCCAGAGGGGTTATGGGAACATACGATGTATTGCAGGGAAAGTTCCCACCTGTGCCGTTCATAAAAGCTGGTGTTGATGGGAAGGATCCATACGGCACAGGCTGTGAAGCAGTCATTGAGATGAGGAATATCATGTGTGGCAACGTGTTCAGCAACAGGGTGGTCCACTTGTTTTTTGGCCACATTTTGTCGGTGGCCATTCATGTGGTCAGATAGCTTGTTGGCTGTCATGCCTACATAGAATGCAGCACAGTGGTTGCAGCTTAGCTTGTCAATCACATGACTGGTTTCACAGGTAAATCTGCCTTTGATGGGATAGGTGATGTTAGTAGCCAGGAAGGAGTATGTGGTGGTAGGAAGATGTATGGGACAGGTCTTGCATCTAGGTCTATTACAGGGGTATGAGCCATGAGGTAAGGGATTGGGAGCAGGGTTTGAGTAAGGATGGACAAGTATATTATGTAGATTTGGTGGACGGCGGAATACCGCTGTGGGAGGGAAGGGAAGGATAGTGGGCAGGACAATTCTCATTTCAGAGCATGATGAGAGGTAATCAAAACCCCTTACAGGGAAAGTAACTCAGTTGCTTCAGTCCCGTATGGTACTGAGTTACGAGGGGAATGCTCCTCTGTGGCTGGACTGTGAGACTTTGGGAGGTGGTCCACCAACCCCACCGTACTATCCCTCCCCTTCCTTGCCCCAGCCTCCTCCTTATGCCCACCCAGTCGCCACACCCATCATGCACTGGTGCTGCTGCTTGCAGTGTGGTTTCAGTTGTCTGAGACTGTAGATGTGTGTGCAAGTTTCATTTGTGTCAGTGTGTGTGTGAGTGCATATGTGTATGTGTGTCTATTGCTGATAAAGGTCTTAATGGCTGAAAGCTATAATTGTGTGAATCTTTTTGTTATGCCTATTGCAACTCAGAAGCTCCGCTATGTGGTGAGTAGCAACTTCCCTTCTCTAATATTGTTACAAATAAGAATTTTTGCTTGTTTTAATGGAATTAAGCATATATTTTTGTACACTCTTTATCATTTTTCTTTTCAGCTAACAGTTATATTTCTTTTACATCCTCTCCAGTAAATATTAGTTTCCCTTAGTTCTAATGACTTTTCAAACATCCATAAACATTTTGCTGAGGGTCATTGATCCTAGTCTGTTTAGATGCAGTCCATCCTTGGCTAGACATTCCTTGCCCGAAGATTAATCTACCACCACCTCCCGAAGCCCCACAGTCCGGCCACAGAGGAGCATTCCCCTCGTAACTCAGTACCATACGGGACTGGAGCAACTGAATTACATTCTCCGCAAGGGGTTTCGATTATCTCTCAATCAAGCCCTGAAATGAGAATTTTCCTACCCAATATGCTTCCCACCCCTCCTCCAGTGGTATTCCACCATCAGCGAACCTACATATCTACCCGTCTATCCTTACTCAGCCCCTGCTCCTAATCCCTTACCTCATGGCTCATACCTCTGTAATAGACCTAGATGCAAGACTTGTCCTGTACATCCTCTTAGCACCGCCTACTCCAGTCCGGTCACTAACATCAGCTATCCCATCAAAGGCAGGGCTACCTGTGAAACCAGTCATGTGATTTACAAGCTACGCTGCAACCACTGTGCTGCATTCTATGTAGGCATGACAACCAACAAACTGTCTGTCCACATGAATGGCCACCGACAAACTGTGGCCAAAAAACAAGTGGGCTATCCTGTTGCTGAACACACTGTCAAACATGATATTCCTCATCTCAGTGACTGCTTCACAGACTGTGCCATATGGATCCTTCCCACCATCAGCAGCTTTTCTGAACTGCACAGGTGGGAACTTTCCCTGCAATACATCCTATGTTCCCATAACCGCCCTGGCCTCATCCTTCGTTAGTCACTGTCCTCACTCATCCAGCCCCCTTCCTGTTCCCATTCCAACACTACACAGCTGTCATTTCACTGCCACATCCAGTCTTTTAATTTCTTTTTATTTCTCTCTTTTCTGCTACTTATCGCCCCCCCCCCCCCCATCCACCCACCCCCCCACCGCCCCTCCCACCTTCTCTCCAGCCTTCCGTGTAAACTGCAGCACTTCGCTGTCCACCATCTGCACCATGCTATCCCTCCCCCTCCACACCCCAGCCTCCTCTTTACCCCCACACAGTTGCCACTCCCAACTGGTGCTGCTACTCGCAATGTGGTTTCAGTTGTCTGAGACTGTAAACATGTGTGCAAGTTTTCTCTGGGTGAGTGTGTGTATGCGTGTGTGTATGCACGTGTGTATGTGTGTCTATTGCTGACAAAGGCCTTAATGGCCGAAAGGTAGAACTGTTTGAATCTTTTTCTTTTGCCTATTGCCACTCAGCAGCTCCGCTATATGGTAAGTAGCAACTTTACTTCTCTAATATTGTTACAAATAAGAATTTTTGCTTGTTTTAATGGTATTAAGCATATATTTTTGTACACTCTTTATCAGTTTTCGTTTCAGCTAACAGGCATTTTCTTTTACATCCCCTCCAGTAAATATTAATTTCCCTTAGTTCTAATGACTTTACAAACATCCATAAACATTTTTCTGAAGGTCATCGATCCTAGTCTGTTTATGTGCAGTTAATGCTTGGCTAGACATTCCTTGCCAAAAAACTTATTTGAGCTTATAAATATAGCACCTAGTCTGTCACAACACTCATTAAGTCTGCAATTGATTTGATGGATATAACTGTCACTCACCGACCTCTTGTTTATGATTCCGCTGATCACTATCCTGGAAGCAGGGTAAATTTTTCTGGCTGATCAGATTATATTTTTTGATTTGTTAGTAATTTCCTCTTCGCTGTATCCTTGGATGTAATTTGTCCCACCATGGATGAAAATAGGTTTGTAATTTTAGTTCAATTCTTTTTTGATGTTTTCTCTTGAATTTGTAATGTTTTTAAAATAGTTACTGAGAAGATGGAACCTATGAAAACTTGCTCAACTCATTTCATGGCTGCCATGGGGTCACCACTATAGAAGTATTCTGTACTGGGTGACAGGGAATATCCCATAACTGAGTCAATGATGTTAACTGCAAATATATTTTAGTCATGAAGCACTACACAATAGCATATCCTCAGAATGCACTGAAGTTTTTGACTCACTCATAGATGTTCGTCTCCTCGCTCACCACTGATGCATGTCACAGTCGATATCCAGTGAAGCATATCATGTTGGATGGAACTCTCAGCAACTGGGTAGTGCAGCTGTCTCTTGGCCACAGTGTGGCAGTAGCCATTCACACAGAAAGATAACTTTATAGTGGTTATTCTTGTGTAGAATGTAACATAGTGGTTGCAGCTATGTTGGTAGATCACATAGCTGCATTCACATGCAGTTCTGCCTTTGGTGAGGTAGGAAATGCATGTGACCGAACTGGGGTGGGTGGGAGTGGAAGGATGTATGGGACAGGTCTTACATCTAGGTCTATTATGGGGATATGAGCTACAGGGCAAGGTGCTGATAGCAGGATTGGAATAGGAATGGACAATGATATTGTGGAGATCAGGTGGGTGGTAGAATACCACTATAGGAGGGGTGGGGAGGATAGTTGAGACAATATTTCTCATGAGAGGTTATCAAAAAACTGATGGAGAACAAAGTTGAATTGCACCAGTCCTGGACAGTATTGTGTTGTCTCTATTCCATCCCAGATTCTCTATTGTTTGAAACCATTTTTCCTTTGCTGTAGACAGGGTACTAGAAAGCCATACACATACACCTTAGCACAGATACATTATCTGCTGTGGTACATAGTTGATTTACAGAAGCAAGGCAAAAACTGTGACATGAGAGGCAACAGTTGTCTTATCTGCTATACCCAAAATTTACAGATCAGTTAATGCACTATGTTAGTGCAGCAAGGAGGGCACTGTATACTCTAGCAGTTCCCAACCTCACTGAGACCATAACCCCTGAGTGCAATCAAAGATTAGCTAGTAGCTTCCTTTCCCCCTGGTCCCTTCCCTCTCCCCCTCCCTGCACTATTAATATGAGGGGTGCTCAGTAAGTAATGCAACACATTTTTTCTGGAAGGTGGGTGGTTTTATTCAGGTTTCCAATAAGCCATATTATTCCCCACTCTTTCGGCTAAAAAACCCTATTTTTTAACATTACCTCCATTCAACATGATGGCCATGTGCCATCTTCCTGTGTGGGTGTGTATGCTCACATGATGTCACTCTTCTGATGTTGGAGCCAACATCTTGTTGCATCAATAACCTCCCCATCATCCACATACTGCTTTCCATGGAGTCCATCCTTCACTGGACCAAACAGATGGAAGTTAGAAAATCCAGTCTGTAGGGTGGATAAGGAAGAACAGTCCTGCTCACTTGTGTGAGGCCTTGTGTTTCCACAGAGAAGGAGAAGTGTGTTTGCATCTTTGTGGTGATGAACATACTGAAGTAGTTTCTTCAGTTTCCTGAGGGTAGCACAAAACACTTCCAAGGTGATTGTTGCTCCATGAGGGAGGACATCAATTAGAATAACCTCTTCGCAGTACCAGAAGACCGCCACCATGACTTTACCAGCTGAGGATGCAGCTTTGAACTTTCTCTTTGGATGAGAGGTGGTGTGACCCCATTCCATGAATTGCCACTTTGTTTTCAGTTCGAAGTGCTGAATCACTGAATCAATGTTCCATCACCTGTGACAATGTTCAACAAAAAATTGTCATGATCAGTGTCATAAAGCACAAGCAATTCCAGAGAGATGGCCATTCTCTGCTCTTTATCGTCTTGAGAAACACAGAAGGCACACAACTTTGAGTATCCCAACTGGTGGGCGAGTGTGTGAACACTACCAACAGAGACATCCATTTAAGCAATGAAGTGTTTGATTGTGACCTGTCAATTGCCTCAAATGAAAGTGCCCACACGTTCAAACATTGTGGGAGTGACAGTTGTGTGCAGCCAGCTGGCACATGGGAGATCGGACGGGTTTGCATGACCCTGTTCTGATGATGGCCGACGTCTTGCCGAATGACTCACCATGCTTTTGTTCACTGCCAGGTCTCTGCAGACATTTTGTGAGTGCCTATGAATATCTGTGATACTCTGGTTTTCCACCAGAAGAAACTAATGTCAGCTGTCTGCTTGGAACTCAGCTCTGTTAGAGACATCATTTGGAAGGCTGCATATAGTACTGCCACCAATTAGAACTTCATGAAACTATAGAGGCTGCAGCAGGAATATTCTGCCTTGTCCCACAAAAAATTCTGCACTTTTTCAACCATAACTGAGTGAGGGAAAAAAAGTGTTGCATTATTTATTGAACATCCCTTGTATTAGGACTTAACTGAACTTCAAATTGAAAGAGAATTTTCTTTGGACGAACCACAAAGTAAAGAGTCAATGAGACAACTGGTACCACTTATTTTAACAACATTTTTTAGGACAATGAATCAGTTCTTAGTGCATCACAAGTGCTACATTCAACTCCTTCTCAGAAAACTAAGCTAACTATTCACATTGAAGGTAGACAGTTGTTACAAAGCAAGCTTTCTCCACAACACACCTCTCCTTGGTGACAGTGTCTTCAACAACACCCAGCACCCCCATTTAAAACCAACCAAGTTTAAATTTGTGCACTATACTTACTGTTTGTAAATTGCTTGATTACAGGTCTCCTTACTTCTGAAATGACAAAAATTGGGAGGAAGACTTCAGGCTGCCACTTCTTTGTGCTGCTATTACTACTACTACTACTTCTACTACTACTACTACTACCACCACCACCACCACCACCACCACCACCACCAACAGTAATAATAGGAATGACAATGCTGTGTAGGACCTGCAGCAGTGTTGTGCTCATTACATAGTTACTGTTGTATTGTACTGTCAATTTGTTTCTTTATTGTTGCAAAATGAATGATGAAACAATTCCAGGTCCTACATTTGTCGAAGACATTTGATGTCGTAGACCACACTTTTCTACTTGGCATACTGCAGTCGTGTGGCATGAGGGATGTCTCTCTGAACTGGTTCAGATCATGCATCTCAAACAGGAACAAAAAAGTAGCAGTAACACACAACGATCATGGACATATTGAAACTTACTACTCTATGGCAATATCGTACAAGGTGTGCCCCAAGCTCCAATACTTGGACCAATTCTGTTCCCTCTTTACATCAATGACTTACCGTTGAACATCAGTGGCACTACCAGTACCATCTTTGCAGATGACACCAGTATCCTCCTTACCAGCAGAAAAAAATGATGAGCTGCAAGAGACTATAACAAAAAGTGCAGGTGAGCTGGGTGATTGGTTTGACAGAAGTAATCTGATTGTTAATACAAAGAAAACCACCTTCCTAAACTTCCACCAGAGAACCACAAAATTTATGCCTGTTACGGAACTACACAATTCTGTAATATTCTCCACATCAGAGACAAGATTTTTAGGCCTGTGGATCCAGGACAACTTAAAAAGGGAAACACACATCAGTAAAATGACTTACAAGCTGAATCAAGTGAGCTATACCTTATGTATCCCCACATACTGCACAAGTGTTAGTGAAAAACCTCATTGGAGAGTATGAGAAACTGGATATCCACTGGTGGATTATGTGCAGAATGTCACGGGATAGAGATTGTCCCTTAATTTTCAATATTACAAAGGTTAATTTAAATAAAATTGCTTGTAAGTGTAAACCTCTTCATACACAATGTCTACAGATAAAATTCAAGAGAAGAATATTCACACACATATTATTAATTATTTACTTAACTTGCAAAGTCAGTGTCCAGGGATAGTGGTAACAGCATAGTCTTAACACTACTCACTAGGTCCTGGGTTGCTGAAATGACATGGCAGGAGGAGCTTAATTTCTTGTTTTCAGATTATGATGTTTTATTTCCATTTAACATTAATCAAGACACAGTCATAAACACTACCCAAAATCAATGGCAAATATAAACTTGGAATACACATGAAAGTTAGGAAGAGACCCATTGTCTTTCAAACAAAAAAAAGTCAAAGATCTTCACATCATGTTCACTGTCTTCAATATGGAATGAGCCTGATGCAACTGGCACCAAGCAAGAATAATACATACCGTGCAGATTGTTCTGGAAGCTTCCAGAAAGTTCTATAGATCAAAATACTATCTAGATAGCTTCTATTTTTAAGTTTTATAATATTTACAGTTTAAAGTTTATGTTTCCCAAATGTAAATTCTTTCAGAAATCATGAAATCAACAGATAATAGTGGTATTTTAAAATTAGAGTGAATATTTCGAAAGTTGTGTTATGTTAGGTTGATATCTTGATCAGATATCATTTGTCAATCAGTAACATTATCAATACATACAATTGTCTGCAATGACTTTAAAATGACACAGCAAAATATGAATAAGTGATAATATTCTGTTTTATACACTTTTACTGACATTTTTTGGAAAACGAATTTTCACAGTATAATATCATAGCATAAGAAACTATTGATATATTAACAGAAAAATACGTATGTGGCAAAGTTTTGCCATAGTTACATATTAGAAAACTTTATAAACATCCATAATCACGAATTAAATACTTCACAAATGAAAACAATTTCAAATATGGCCAAAAATCAGGTGGTGTCATATTTCTGTTAGGGGGTGGGGGAGGGGGGGACAAATTTCAGTGGGACTTCATTTATTACAAGGTGCATGTTGAAGGAGTTTCGCTTACTCTATGGTGAAGCAGAGATTATAAATAATGTTTTCAATGGGATTGGCCCAGAGATCAGTCTCAGTTGTTGTCTCTGAAGAGCCTACAATCATTCAGGGACTTACAAGATATGCTATGGTAGCTTGAATCATCCATTATGAGGATGTAAAGTGAAAAGCAGAAACCAGGATATGTGACTCAAAGATGCCAATGCCCCCAGGGGGCTCGCCACTCATTGGCGGGTTCATGCTTAGCTACCACAGGGCCCCAGCCTTTGCAGCATTTTTCCCTTCCGGGCTGCATGTCTATCCTCTTGCTATTCTTTTTCTCCTCCCTTGAGGAACATGTCTGGGACGTTATTGGTAATGTTCTGCATTCCATCACTGACATGTGAACAGTCTCACCTTTGTTTTTTGCTCCCTCTTCCTTTCTTCGTTTACCTTCTCCTCTCATTCCTGCACTTCAGCATTTGACGATCCTCTTTTTTCTTCTTCCTCCCTGTGCACTCCTGAAGGCTGGGCCATGTTTCTGACACATAACAGGTGACTGAGTAATGCATAATTCCCATGCCCGGGTCAACAGGAAGGGTTCCCACGAACCCCCTGGTACAGGCCAGGTGGGGTGACTGCCTGAGCTGTAACCTTCACAAATTGCCGATTGGTCCAGCTGTCATGTGTTTGGGTGGTGTGACCTGAGGTGTGAACAATCACATAAGGTGGGTGCACCCCCTTGTGAAGGGAGCCCCCAGTTGGAAGAAGCACGCCATTGGAGACACTGGCAATCATGGGGAATTTCCTCATGATGAGTCAATCATCTTCCCACTCAATGTCTACAAAACGTAAACATAATGAGGCTAATGATTCAAAGACCCTTCCTGCTGCACCACGGTTCCTCGTGGTCTCACGTACTGAAGACGGTCAGTCCTCCACCATGGTAAATCCGTTTACTATTCAGAAAGGTGTAGATGCAATTGCCGGGCCTGTGAAATCCTGCTCTTGTTTGCAGAATGGCACTTTGCTTATGAAGACCACTTCTGATTCTCAAGCACAACAACCGCTTGCTGCCTCACTTCTCCACGGTTACCCTGTTTGTGTCGAGGCCCATAGAACTTTGAATTCTGCCCATGGTGTAATTAACACCAGGCTGCTCAATTGCCAAAATCCAATATTACCTCTTTGATCAGCGTGTCATTGCCATCCATCGTGTAATGAAACAGGTAGAGTCCTCCTTAGTGCCCACCAGCACTCTCTTCCTCACCTTTGACAGAGTGTTGCTTCTGTCCAAGTTCAAAGCAGGATGTGAAATTATCACTGCCTGGCTGTACATTCTGAATCCGATGTGTTGCTACCAGTGTCATTGTTTCAGTCACATTGGAACGTCTTGTTGACACCCAGCCAAATGTGTCACGTGTGGTAGGGATGTGCAAGAGGGTGACTGTCCACCTCCTTCTCCCCACTCTATCAACTGCAATGGCGGCTATGCCACCTCCTCTCAGGATTGTCCAGTGTATCTTGATGAGTGGGCTGTTCAAGAGATCACAGTAAAGGAAAAGGTGCCTTATCCAGTTGCTTGCAAGTTACTGGCTAGTCACAAACCCTGTGTTCTCTCATTTGATACCTATAGTTCTGTCCTTTTTACCCTTCACTCCATGAAAGACATGGCCACACCAACATGCAACCTCCAATTAATCTCTGAGGTTGTGAAATCACCCAGTGTCAAGGTAGCATCACCATTCGCCCCTCCAGCTGTGCAGCAAGCCATCAAACTCTTGCGTCCAGGGGCGAAGCTGCCACCTTCACAACCGGTCGGCTGGAAAGGACAGAAGGAGTACTCCCATGAAGACTTTCTCTGTCCCTCCAGCCAAACAACACCCGAGTGTTCACCTAACCAGAAAGGCTCAAGGAAGTCCACCACAGGCAAATGGTCTTCTCCTTTGCCACCTCGAAGATCCTATTCGATGGTGTCACCATGTGATACCTTAGCCCAGCCAGCCTCTGTGTCACCGTTGTGCACCAACAATGGTTTTGCGGCATTGGACTCCACAGACAGACCACACAAGCAAGCTGATGCTTCAGTGTATCCCATGGAGCAGGATCCTCCTGCTTCTGTGCCTTGTAGTAGTACCTCTTCCCCAGCTGTCACTTGGCAGCCACTGTGGTGACAACCCTACTTCTCTTCCTCATCATGACTCTCCTCCAATGGAACGTTTGTGATGTTCGGTCCCACAAAGAGGATTTACAACTGCTTTTTGCATCACAGCACCCCCTTGTACTCTGCCTTCAGGAAATGAAATTGTGCCCTCACAACTGCTTTGAGCTTCCACATTTCTTACTGATTCATGTTCACCTTCCCCCTGAGGTTGGCATTCCATCTCATGACATTCATAGTCAACCCATCTCCCTGACTACCAATCTTCAAGCTGTTGGAGTTTGCCTTTTCCTTCCCCACCCGACTTTTTCCCTCTGTACCATTCATGTCCCTCCATCATTCGCTGTCACCAGGGCAGATTTCCTTCTACTTATTGGGCAGCTACCTCCCCTATTTTTGCTACTTGGTGACTTTAATGCACATCATCCCATTTGGGGTTCTCTCAAAGCCTGTCAGAGCGGTGCCCTCTTGGCTAACCTTTTTAACCACCTTAACCTCTTCTGCCTTAACACTGGAACACCCACTTTCTTTTCCAACCCCTAGGACACCTATTCCCATTTGGACCTATCCTTTTTCACTGCCCATCTTGCCCCTCAGCTTGAGTGGTCCGTTCTTTCTGACACCTACTCGAGCGATTATTTCCTGTGTGCTATCTGTTTGCTGACTCCTACCCCATCTGCGTGCAAACCCAAATGGCAGCTTCCTAAGGCTGACTGGCAGCTTTACTCCATCCTGGTGACCTTCAAGGAGAAAGATTTCCCCAGTTGTGATGACTAGGTGGAATATCTCACAAATGTTATCTTTACTGCTGCAGAACATTCCATTCCTTGCACTTCCTCTTTACCACATCGTATCACAGTCCCTTGGTGGACTGAGGCATGCTGCGATACAATTCGTGCATGGAGACATGCTCTCCACATTTTTAACTGCCATGCTACGCTGGCAAACTGCAATAATTATAAACTGATGCATGCAAAGTGTTGTCACGTTCTTTGGAATAGCAAAAGAGCTAGTTGGATTTCATTCACTAGTTCTTTTAACAGTTTTACACCTTCCTCTGTTGTATGGGCCAACCACTAATGGCTCTCTGGAAACAAAATCCATTCCCCAATTTCCGGCCTGACAATAGCTGATGATGTCATTGTGGAACCTATTGCTATCTCCAATGCCTTGGGCCGCCATTTTGCAGAAGTTTCGAGCTCTTTCCAATATCACCCCGCCTTCCTCCATTGGAAGTGAGTGGAGGAGGCTCAGGCAATACCCTTCTCTTCTCTGAATTGTGAGTGCTACAATGCTGCCTTCACTATGATGGAGCTTGATTATGCTCTCAGTTCATTCTGATCCTCCACCCCAGGGCCACACGCCATCCACATTCAGATGTTGTAGCACCTTTCTCTTGCAGGCAAGCACTTTCTGCTTAACATGTACAACCGCATGTGGGCTGAGGGCACATTTCCTGGATGCTGGTGTGAAGCCACCGTCATACCCATAACTAAGCCCGGTAAGAACAAAAACCTTCTTTTTAGCTACCACCCCATCTCTCTTACCAGCTGTGTTTGGAAGGTGATGGAACATATGATTCGTGCACAGCTGGTCTGGTGGCTCGAATCTCACCATTTACTAACAAATGCACAGTATGGATTTCAAGTGCGTCGTTCTGCGGTTGACCATCTTGTTATTTTGTCCACCCACGTCATGAATGGTTTTCTGTGAAAATCCCAGACTGTGGCTGTGTTTTTCGATTTGGAGAAGGCCTATGACACCTGCTGGAGAACTGGTATCCTTCGTACTCTTTACACATGGGACTTCCATGGGTGCCTGCCCTGTTTTCTTCAGGCATTTTTGCAAGACCAAATTTTCAAGGTGTGTGTGGGTTCTGCCTTGTTGGACACCTTTATCCAGGAAAATGGTGTGCCTCAGGGTTCCGTCCTGAGTGTCATCCTCTTTGCTATCGCCATTAACCCTATAATGGCTTGTCTACAGCCGGGCATCTCCTGCTCCATTTTTGTTGATGATTTTACCATCTATTGCCATTTTCCATGGACCTGTCTCACTGAGCGGCGTCTTCAGTGCTGCCTTGATCGTCTCTACTCCTGGAGCATCGACAATGGCTTTCACTTTTCCACTGACAAAACCAAAACTGTCTGTATGAATTTCTGGCAGCGCAAGTGGTTTCTCCCACCTTCTCTACATCTTAGGACTGTTGCCCTTCCATTCACTGAACCTACAAAATTCCTGGGGCTCATGCTCGATAGGAAACTCACTTGGTCTTCCTATGTATCTTACCTGTCAGCCTGCTGTACGTGGTCCCTCAATGTCCTACATGTCCTCAATGGTACTTCTTGGGGTGCTGATCGAACCACCCTCCTCCATTTGTACCAGTCCTTTGTCCATTCGAAGCTTGATTATGGGTGCTTTGTTCATGTGTCTGCATGCCCATCCCTCTTACACTGTCTCAACACTATCCACCATTGTTGCATCTGTTTGGCCAAGGGCACCTTTTACACCAGCCCAGTTGAAAGTCTGTATGCTGAAGCTGCTGAACTACCACCGTCCTACCACCGTGACTTTCTCCTCAGCAGGTATGGATGCTGTTTGTCTGCCATGCATAGCCACCCCTCCTATGCCTCCTTCTTTGATGATTCCTTTGATCGCCAGTATGGGGCTCATCCCTCTTCTCTGTTACCTCCTGGAGTCTGCTTTTGGCACTTGCTACGGCGGCATAACTTCACACTACCTGCAACTTTCCCAATGGCTGTGAACCCTTCACCACCTTGGCCTTCATTTGCTTCCTAAGGACACTACTCCAGCTTCTGTCTATCGCCTACAGCTTCATGACCTTCGCATGGAGCTTTGTGATAGTACCTTTGTATACACTGATGGCTCTCTGACTGACCATGGGGTCAGGTGTGCCTTCACCATTGGTACTCGAGTCTTTCGATATTGGCACACTCCTCAGTATTTACAGCCAAGCTCATTTACAGCCAAGCTCTTTGCCTTGTATCAGGCCAGAGAGTACATCTGGTGACACAGCGTTTTTAATTATGTCCTCTGTTCAGACTCAGTTCAGTGCCCTTCAAAGTCTGTGTGTGCTGTACACTGCCCAACACTTAGTACAGCGGGTTCAGGAAGACTGTCACTTGCTCACTCTTGGTGGAGCCAGTGGGTTCCTGGTCATGTTGGTCTGTTGGGAAATGAGACTGCTGACGCTGCTACCAAGGCTGCAGTCCTTGTACCTCAACCTGCGAGTACCTATATTCTCTCTGATGATCTCTTCACTGCCGTCTGTCAGGAGGTGGTGTCCATTTGTCATTACCAATGGTCCTCCCTTCACGGGAATAAGCTTCGGCTTATTAAGCCTCTCCCAATGCCTTGGATGACCTCCTCTTGGCCCTCCCACCATGAGATTATTTTAACTCGGCTGTGTATTGGACACCGCCTTTTTAGCTATCATCATTTGCTAAGTGGCCTCTCCCCGCCACTTTGTACACATTACACCCAAATTTTAACTGTCTGCCACTTCCTGCTGGAATGCCCTTTTTTTTTAACCATTTACGTTCCAGCTTTGCCATCTGATTTATCAACCGTTTTAGCAAATGAGCGTGGGCTGTCGACTGCATTTTACTTTTTATCCACTGAAGCAATAGGGCAAAAGCCATTTAATTTTTCATTTTGGGCCTCCATTTCTGTATGGCGTCTTTTTTAGTCCTTTTTCCATGTGCCTGTTTCTAGCTGTCTTTATTCTGTCAGTTGGGACTGATGTATAGTCATTTAACTCCTCTCTGTGTTCGTGTTCTATAGTTTTGACTTGGGCGCATATAACTCCAGTTTTTTTTTATGTTTTTTGCGTCCTAAAGCAAAACAAAACAAAAATAAGGGTGCCAATGGTGGGCAGGAAAGGCTATTATAAGAACAACAGATTGACATTTAGGTATGTTAGATGTGAGAGCCCTGTTGATTTTAAGTGAAACTTCCCACACTTCCAGCCAAGGAACAGGGAGAATTCTGATTGACAAGGAATAAGGAATAGGGAAAAGATTGGAGTGTTTAGAGCCATAAAGTGTAATTAGATAGTTTGCTTCTTCTATTGTTCATGTGCCATTTATTTGACTTAGTGTAAATAAGGAACTGGTTTGTGCTCTATATGACATAGGGAGTTCATCATTCATTAGCAAATGTTGGTACCACAGGTACCAACCATATCAGTCACTTTATCGATTTCCCCCATTGTGGACCAAACTCAGGAGCTGCGGGGTGGGCTACTCTAGTAAACTGAATTTGTTAAGTGGTGGATCAAGAGATCCATCTGGAAGTTAAAAGTTAAAGTAGTTAATTGCTTAACTGCCTCTGTGATTCTTATTCATAATGGGGCCTTATTCGTAATGGGAGGTAACAACAATTTTCATTCTGTATTTGTGTGAGGTGAACTTACAGATTTTGTAATCATCCTCATAAGCTGCCCATGCAGGTTCATGGTGGAGAATGAGTTAACCAGAGACTGATAATTTGTTTTAGGCATCTAATTTCTGAGCAGGCCACACAGCTGTGTCATGTATGTCATTCATATCCAGACATGTTTACCAGTGAACTGGGGTCTGCTAAATTAGACAAGTACAAGATTCCATTCATTGATAATAATCCAGTCAGTGAACCATCATACTGCTTTGCCTCTATGGATGAAACACCAGTTAGTCTTTAACAAACTGCTTCAGGAAGGAATTATGAAAAGGATGGATTACTACTCACCATACAGCAGAGATGCTGAGTTGCAGATAGGCACAACAAAAAGACTGTCAAACAAGTAAGCTTTCAGCCAAAAAGGCTTCTATCAAAATCGGACAGCATGTGCGCGGGACTGAGGCCAGGAGGACTACTGGAACATAGGGTATAATGCAGGGAGAGTTCCCACCTGCAAAATTCAGGAAAGATAGTGTTGACAGGAATGATCCAGATGGCACAGGCTGTGAAGCAGTCATTGAAATGAAGGACATCGTATTAGGCAGCGTGCTCAGCAACTGAGTGGTCCACCTGTTCCTTGGCCACAGTTTTTCAGGGGTCATTCATGTGGATAGACAGCTTGTTGGTTGTCACACTCATATAGAACACAGCACAGTGGCTGCTGCTTAGCTTGTAGATCACATGACAGGTTTCACAGGTAGCCCTGCCTTTGATGGGATAGGTGATGCTTCTAATAATAATGGCGTGTGACGAGGACCTCTCGTCGGGTAGACCGCTCGCCTGGTGCAAGTCTTTCGATTTGACGCCAATTCGGCAACTTGCGCATTGATGGGGATGAAATGATGATGATTAGGACAACACAACACCCAGTCCCTGAGCGGAGAAAATCTCTGATCCAGGCGGGAATGAACCCGGGCCCTTAGGATTGACAGTCTGTCACGCTGACCACTCAGCTACCGGGGGCGGACAGTGATGCTTATGACCTGACAGGATTAGGTGATGGTGGTAGGGTGTGTGGCACAGGTCTTACACCTAAGGATATAAGCCTTGTGAGCCATGAGGCTAGGTGTTGGGATCAGGGTTTGTGTAGGGATGGATATTGTGTTGGTTTGGGAGCAGCAGAATACCACTGTGGGAGGGGTGGGAAGGATAGTGGGTAGGACATTCCTCATTTCAGGGAATGATGAGAGATAGTCGAAACACTGGCACATAATGTGATTCAGTTGCTCCAGTCCTGGTTAGTACTGAGTCACAAGGGGAATGCTTCTCTGTGGATGGACAGTGGGACTTTGGGAGCTGGTGCGACTCATAATACTGCATTATTCCATACTGGATTTTCCATTGTTTGATTCAGGATTGATTATACCTTCTCATTGTCTATATTCTTTACCCATATATTTGGTTCCAAAAGGGTATGGAGGACTTTGGCCAGTTGTAGACTGTTGTGCATTGAATGAAAAGATAATTTTACAGTTCATTCCCACTGGCTAATTTACATCCTTATTTTTCTTTGCTTTGTTAGGCTAAATCTTTCACCACTCTGGATTTCAACCAGGCCTGCTCTCAGATTCCTTTGTCCGAAGATTCCAAACCATTATAGCATTCACTATTGATTGAAATCTGTACAAATTTAACTGGGTTCTGTTGGGTTCTGGATCAGATCAGTGTCTTGCCTTGTATGTTAGTATTTTTGCAGATATCAAATTTTAAGTTAATTTATTGCTATCTAGGTGACTTAGTTATCTTAGGTAAACTTGTTTATGGGATATGTGGCAGTCTGAGGAGGGCTGGCTCCAGTTGAAAGACATGAGGATTAGCCTTGGAAGGTAAAACTTGCTCAGTTGCAAATGTCAGTTCCAGGACAGATTGTTTCTTTACAGGGTGTTTGTAATGATCATAAATACACCTGGCTATTTATGTCTGCCCACCACCGAAGAATCACAAGGCCATAGGAAGTTGTCTGGAATAATTTTTTCGGAAGTTCATACCTAACCTTGCCCTAATTGCAAGTCTATTGAATGAACTGGGGACCTTAAGACAGCTTTAGCAACTGCATCTATGACTCTTCCCTTCTGAAGGAAATTCATAGTTCAAACAGATACAGTCAGAGTAGCTGTTTCTTCTGAAAGCTTTTCTGAAATGATTGACCTTGTTCTCCAAGTACACAGGTTCACTGATACTGTTAACCTGGTTCATTAATGTGCTGATCACTCCTCTTTTCTGCTTGGGATGGTGACAGGAATTTTTGTGAAGATGTCTATATAAATGAGTGGGCTTTCTGTAGGCTTTAGAGATAAATAGGCACTAAATCCTAAAAGATCTAGAGCTTCCAACATAAAAGTACCAACTAAAGGGCCTGTTTTCCTTTAATTTGTAAAAATCATCACAGATTGCATCAGTGAAGAACTCAGAAAACACAGTGGTGGTACAGTGTTTAAACAAACAAGAAACTTGTGTGAATGTTTGAACACTGCAAAGTACCTGCAGCTGCTGCTTGGCACAGCAGGAGTATATAAAATCTCATGCGCTTGCAGCTGAGTGTACACAGGAACTACAAAATGGAAAGCATTAACATCCCCACCTTAAGGAGCACAGGACCAATTGTCAGCAGGACAAGACAGATAAATCAGCAGTAGCAGGTCATGCACTAAAACAGGGAAATTACCAAAGTTGTTTATCTGACATTGTGGTTTTAGAAATATCTAATAATTACTACACTAGGATATATAGAGAAACTACGGGACTTCAAAAACACAAAAACAGTTTCAACAGAAAAGAAGAAGGATTGAAATTGAACAAACTGTGGGCCTTAGTTCTAAATAAAACAAATAGTGCCAACTCTTCCCCACTACAAACTCTGTAGTGCATATCAGTGCAATTCTGCATCTTAGGCAGCAATCTGACAATGTCACAGACTGATTGCTCCATGATTACATATAAATAGTTCAGCTTGCTGTGCGTGTTTGAATATGTAATAGCTTTTGAGTCACTTAAGCCTTTGATAATGTTTTCAGCAGTGGAAGACTTAATGTTAGGCACAGAATTATGCCTTGCATATCAGCCTTATTTCCACAAATCATATATCAGCTATAATCCAAATACCAGCTGTGAAAGTCTGCATATTATGTAGTAATATAGATTTGCCCTCAAAATTAGTACTGTTTATATCTGAGTATTGCCATGAGTCACTAGTAGTATTCAAAACCTGGATGAAGATTTGGGAGAATTTTATTTGGCATGAAATGGATAAGGAGGTCAAGCAATATTCAGCAGGGATTATAAGCTTCAGAAGTTGTTACAACATCCATTGAGAGATTGTACATAGATTATGTAGGCCCCCTCCCGAGGTCGCAAGATGGGAATTGGTTCATACTTGTGTGTGCAGATTTCTTTGTTTATTTTTGTCGGTTGTTTCCAACATGCAGTGCTACCACACAAGGGATCATTCATTGACTGCAATTGTTGTTTGGCATGTTTTGGCACTTTCAGAATATGGTCTGCAATAATGTCACAGCATTTATGTCTAAATTATTGTGGGATTTATATTTTCAAGAGGTATTGCACATACTATTATGACATCATATTATCTCAAGCCCTCTTTTGTGGAGTGGGTTAACCACAATTTTTGCTTAGCCCTAATAGCTTACGTAAGTTTGTGAAAGACTGTATACTGTCCAGCCACTTTACTGTGTCCACCTGTCAGAATCCTGAATAACTGCCTTCTGCAGTGCGACCACCACAAGACATACACGAAGAGAGTCACTGAGGTTCTGGAAGGTCCCAACAGGTATGTGAAATCATTCTGAGTCTAGTGCTGTGGACAACTGCACTATGTTTCTCAGTTGAGGACCCAGGGTGTGCACAGTCTGATCAAGGTGGTCCCACAGATTCACAATTGGGTTTAAAGTTGGGGAGTTTGTTGGCCAGACGAGGATGATAAACTCATCCTAGTGCTCTTCAAACCATGTACATACACTAAGAGCTGTGTGACACATTGCTTTGTCCTGCTGGTAGATACCGTTGTGTTGAGGAAAAATAAACTGCATGTAGGGGTGGACATGGACCCCAAGGGCAGATACATACTTGAGTTGATTCACTGTGCATTCCAGAATGATGAGATTACACAGGGGATCCCTTAAAAACATTCCTCAGACAATAACATGCAGGGTGTTTGCTTTCAGGCATTTCATGCCGTACACACCAAAGGCCATCTATCTTATGGAGCATAAGACATGATTCATCTGCAAACGCCACCTGCCACCACTCAGTGGACATATAGCTTCATTACTGGTGTGCAAATTCCAGCCTTTGTTGCCCACGGACAGCAGTCAGCATGGATCCATGAAACAGGCACCTGCTGCAGAGGCCCATACACAGCGATGTTAACTGAATGGTCATTGAGACACTGCTGGTAGCTCCTTGGTTCATCTGTGCAGTTGGTTGCTCAACAGCTGCACATATTGGCATAAAAGTTTTTTGGGTATGGTACCGCGTCATAATGTCTAAAACTACTGCTGATCGAGAAAAACCAACATTTTGGCCACAGTTGAAGGACTTCCTTCTGGGCCCAGTAGCAGTAGTTTTAGACATTATGACACAGTACCATACCCAGTAAACTTTTATGTCAACTGACTATGGCCGCAGAAGCCTACACAATTATAGCTGCATATATATTTGCCCGTACACAGCTCTGCAGCCATTGTTCACCCCTGTCATCTGTGGCTCATGGTACACCACAGTTGCCTCAGCAGCAACTTTGGATAATGCAATTTTTCCATACATGGTATACTTTAACCACCACGGCACGTGAACAGTTTACAAACTTTGCCATTTCGGAGAAACTTCATCCTTGGCATGAAAGCCAATGATCATGCTTTTTTGGACGTTGGATAAATTACTCCATTTCCACATTATGACAATGACTGCAGTGTTTTCCGCATCCCCCAATGTGCTTTATATACCCTCCACTGCTTGTGCTGCCACCCATCATCTGTTAGTGGTTACTGCACATTGACATCTTACATAGGCAGTGTTTACATTAATGTGACTAGACCATGTAACTTTTCTATTAAGACTGGTGTTAATTCTCTTTCTAAATGACCTTACTGAAGAGATAAATTGAAGATGTCAGGTGAACTGGTGCAAATATGTGTATATAAAATTCTGTTGGTTGGTTTTTAAATGCATGTAGAATATTATCTAGCTCTTTGCTCTGAATTAATGGTTAATTTTGGATTTGAAGTGTGGTAAAAATGTTAAGGACCATTGACCAGTTTTTCTTCTCTTATTTGTTATTTCTCAGTTTTAATTATGGAATATACTAACAGTATGGTGCACCTTGTTTTCCTCATACTAGCAGAATTATGCATCTTTGAGAAATGCATGGTAGTTTCTGCTGTAATTGGATGATTTTTTTTTTTATAATTAAGGAAGGTGCTCGTGACTGCCCAAAATTACAGCTGGGTGAGAAGGCCAACTGCCTGCTGATCGAGCGGAAGTGTTGCTGATGTGGTGGGGTTCCAACACTACACATATGTCACCAGTAGGTGTGAAATTACTACTAGCTATGTTCAAGAAGCTACTGGAGGCAGTCCTTTTTTATCAAGATACAGCTGCTAAGGGAATCCGTAAGATGGTTAACACCATGTTAGTAAGTGGCTCTTGCAATTTGAAGAATACTACTACTGAAGCAAGTGCAACAGAATATCACTAGGAAACCAATTGTTTCAAAAAAAGTAGAAAGTAAGAGGAAAGTTCTGTTGCTAGGTAGCAGTCATGGAAGAGGTGTGGGCCAGTTTTTGCACGAAAAATTAGGTGACAGGTACCAGGTCACAAACTTTTTCAAGCCAAGTGCAAGTCTTAGCCAGGTGGTGGAGGATATAGGTTCCTTGTGCAAGGGATTCACAAAGCAGCATCATGTGATAACAGTGGGTGGAGTGGGAAACAGTATTGATAGGGATCAGGGCTACAGTATTGAGAGTGACCTGGTGAAAATAGCCTCGGCAACGACCCATACGAATGTTGGGCTGGTGCCTGCTTTTGTGTGGCATGATCAGCCCCAGTTGAACCGCTCTGTCCGGAGGGTAAATATGGAGTTGGATCAGTTGCGTAGGGCGGCCACTCTGTCAGACATTGGATTGGTTCCTGTCGGGGCTATTGATGGGGGGATTTCACAAGGCATGGCCTACATCTCAATAGGAAAGGGAAGGGTAAACTGGCAGGGTTGTTAACGAAATCCATAAGGGGGGACACTAGTACTCATGGATGTATCTCTTTTTTAGACTAATATCAGTGTCCAATGAAAAGTTCAGGCAGGCAGGTGCTAAAGAGGTCCAAAACTCACAAAATTCTCACAACAGGACAGTAAATAATAATGTTATCATATTTAACCAAAATATTGGTGGGTTAAAGAAAAAAAGTAGATTCTCATAAAAGTAAAGTAAAAAATAATGTTACCATTTTTCACCAAAATATTCCGGGATTGAAGAATAAAGTAGGTGAGCTCCTGGTTTGCTTAGATGACATTGAATCTGATAATGTAATAGATATACTATGCCTGTCTGAGCATCAAATTGTGTCTGATATGGAAAAGATATATATCAGTGGTTATAAACTAGCTGCACATATGAATAGAGAGAATAAGGTGGGAGGAGAAGTTGCCATATATGTCAAAATAAACTGAAGGAGGGCTCTTTTATAATTGTAACAGTATAGAGGTCCCCTTCAGGAAACTTTCATTTATTCCTGGAAAACTTGGATGCCTTGTTGTGCTATCTGTCAGATAGGGGAAAGCAAATTATTATTTGTGGGGACTTCAGTGTTGATTCACTGAAAGAGTGTAATAGGAAGAATGACCTGGAAGTCTTGCTCGGTTCTTTCAATTTGAAATCTGTCATTAATTTTCCTACTCGGGTAGTAAAGGACAGCAGCACTTTTATAGACCAAGATAGGTTTAAAAACATAAATTCTTGTCCTGTTGAGAATGGGCTTTCTGATCACGATGCTCAGCTAGTTACAGTATATTACATAGCTCCATTCAGTAATTCAAAACTACCCTCCAAAGTTGTGCGTTCAATTAATGACTCAACAATTAGAAATTTCAGAGAAAATCTTCAGCAGTTAGACTGGGATGAAGTGTACAAGGAACCCGATGCTAATTTAAAATATAACTTATTTCATGATACACTTGTAAGAGAATTTGAAAACTGTTTCGCCAAGAAAGTAGTTAAATCTAATTATAAGAAACCATGCAAAAAACCTTGGCTTACTAAAGGAATAAAAATATCTTGTAACCACAAAAGGGAACTGTATCTAACAACAAGAAAGAGTAATGACCCTGAAACAGCCAAATATTATGAAAACTACTGTGCTACATTAAGAAAGGTTATTAAAAAGTCCAGAAGCATGTGCATCATGTCTGAGAGTAATACCTCTGATAACAAAATCAAAACAATTTGGAATATTATTACAAGGGAGACAGGGCAACCAAGAGTACAGGATGACGGCATCACCATCAAAGCAAATGGAAACTTGATAAACAACAGGTCGGAAGTCAAAAACATTCTGAATAATCATTTTTTAAATGTTGTAGAGAAAATAGGATCTAAATGTTCATTAGAAGAAGCAAGACAGTTAATGGAAGAGGCCTTACCCATGCCATTTGATACAATTGAAATTCCACCCACCTCTCCTTCTGAAATTAGGAAGATAATAAACTCTCTCAAGAATAAAAGCTCACATAGAATTGATGGCATTTCCAGCAGAATAATAAAAGCTTGTTCCCAAGAAATAAGTGGGATTCTTAGCCAGATATGTAATAGCTCTCTGAAGCAGAGTATTTTCCCAGATAGACTGAAGTATGCCATTGTTAAACCACTGCATAAAAAAGGGGATACGTCTGATGTCAACAACTACTGCCCAATCTCTCTTCTCACTGCCTTATCCAAAATTCTTGAAAAAGTAATGTATTGTAGAGTAGCTTCACACCTTTGTAAAAATAAAGTTTTAACAAAATGTCAGTTTGGTTTCCAGAAGGGTTTTCCAACAGAAAATGCTATATGTACTTTCACTAATGAAATATTAAATGCTCTGAGTAACCGGAAGTCACCCGTTGGGATTTTTTGTGATCTATCAAAGGCTTTTGATTGTGTAAATCATGGAATACTTCTAGATAAGCTCAAGTACTGTGGTATGAATGGGACAGTGCTCAAATGGTTTAAATCATACCTAACTGGAAGAGTGCAGAAAGTTGAAATATACAGTTCACATAATATGCAAAAAACTGGTGATTTTTCAAACTGGGGAACAATCAAGAATGGGGTGCTGCAAGGCTCGGTCTTGGGTCCTCTGCTGTTCTTAATATATATTAATGACTTGCCATTCTATATTCATGAAGATGCAAAGGTGGTACTTTTTGCCGATGATACAAGTTATCACACCCAACAGACAAGAATTAACTGGTGAAATTGTAAACAATGTTTTTCAGAAAATCATTAAGTGGTTCTCTGCAAATGGGCTCTCATTAAACTTTGACAAAACACAGTATATACAGTTCCACACAGTAAATGGAATGACACCATTAATAAATATAGACATCGATCAGAAATTGGTAGCTAAGGTAGAATATTCAAAATTTCTAGGTGTATGCATTGATGAGGTGTTGGACTGGAAAAAAACACACTGAGGATCTGCTGAAACGTTAGGGTAATTGCAAATTTTGGCGATATACATCTGAGTAAATTAGCTTATCACACCTATTTTCATTCTCTGCTTTCATATGGCATCATATTCTGGGGTAGCTCATCATTGAGTAAAAGAGTGTTCATTGCACAAAAGTGCGTAATCAGAATAATTGCTGGAGCTCATCCAAGATCATCCTGCAGACACTTATTTAAAGAGCTAGAAATATTCACTGTAGCCTCACAATATATATATATTTTCACTTAAGAAATTTGTTATTAACAATCCTAATGAATTCAAAAGTAATAGCAGTGTACATGGCTACAACACTAGGAGAAAGGATGATCTTCACTACTCATGGTTAAATCTAACTTTGGCTCAGAAGGGGGTAAATTATGCTGCCACAAAAGTCTTTGGTCACTTGCCTAATAGCATCAAAAGTCTGACAGATAGCCATATAGCATTTAAAAGGAAATTAAAAGAATTTCTTAATGGCAACTCCTTCTACTCAGTAGATGAATTTTTGGATATAGTAAGTGGAAAAAAAAATTTTAAAAAAATTGAGTGTCATGTAATATTTTGTGTAATGTAATATCTTGTATAGACACCTTTTATTAACCTGACATGTTCCACATCATTACAAAGTGTCATATTCATGATCTATGGAACAAGTACTAATCTAATCTAATCTAATCGAGTTTGAGTCTGATTTCGTTTTTTTCTTTATTTTGTGTGGTTTTATTATTTATTTATTTGGATGCAATGTTTAATTTCATTGTGGTTTTAATTAGGTTATGGCACCTGATAATTATTGTGGCTTTTCCTTTTTAAATAAATATTGTGAAGGATATCCAATGTAATCAACCTAGTCTTTCCATACACCTGCTGCTCTGTTATTGAAGCCTAAATCTGGATGAATGGACAGCAATTTGAACACCTCTCATCACAAATGATAATATAGCTGGAAAAATATACAAAGTGTTTCTGGAAAGTAATGGAATTATTTTTTTGTGGCACTATTATTGCTCCCAGCATGACTGGGCCAATTGGGTTGGGTGGGACTGACTGTAAACTTTGCAGCACTGCCAGGCTCAGTCTCACCCTAGCTTTGAGTGTGTTTGGACCGCTGTTTCTGACAGCTTCCTGATGGAACGTCTGCCACAACATGGTAAACTCAACAACCTACAACTACCAAATGACTCAACATGCCTGTGAGGAATCTGCTTTCTTGTATTAAAAAAAAATATATCTTGTGTCTATGATAATTTGAACCTTATAGCATACTGAGACTGCTTTCTCAGCTGTGTCTGCCACCTCTTGTTCTATTCTCCTGTCACTACAGAATATGGTGTCAAGATATTTCCATTATAGAGTGTATGGACTTCTTCTTCCCATCTGTTCTGTTTTGAAACCCACATTACTTTGCTTTCATTTACACTTGCTATCACTGCCTTCCTCTTCGGTTCTTCAGACCATTCCACTATGAGTTGCTGAAGTCATTTTGGCCTGTCACCCACCAATTCTATATCATATACAAGAGCTATGTCTGCATATAGACTGGTCCTGGTCTCCACATTTCAAACATAGTTCTGTGGATTTGATGCTTGCATATTTTTGTACTTCATCTTGGAAGATGTGAAGCAGTAACAATCTGCATTTAAATTCCATGTTCCAAATCTTGTTTTCTGTTTCCACACCTTTTGTTGCCATGCAGATCTGTTCAGTCCGTGGTTACTATTATTTTTCTGAACCCTTCTACTTTCGCATGGGAGATTATGCATATATAGAGCGATTTGTAGGTTTTGTTGGGTCACTTTCCCCATGACCCAATTGGCCATTATATCCCAGGTGGTCACAACACACTTCCTTTTTATCTATTTAGGTATGGTTTTCCTGCCAATTCTCAGATGGCTTATTGCAGTGGTTTTCCACTTGATGGTGGGTTCACCACATTCCTATGCCAAGCAGGGACTTTCAATGTTCTAAAAACCCATTGTGTGTGACACTATTAGTGACAATTTGAACCTAAGGAAATCATGCACTAAGCACGTTCTTGAAGTGTGTTTTGACAACCATAGGAGCGATCGACTGGTGGTAATGAGTGAACTTTAAGAACATTTGCAAATTCAGTCTCCTTTTTTTGGATAATATCATTAATGGCAAGTGAATGTTGATGTTTGAGTATGACTAAGATGAAGCACAAAAGTTTTCAGTGGCACACTTGGAAATTCTTTCCTCAAAAAGGCAATAATGAGAAATGCTAATTGCCTTTTACAATGCTAAAGGTGTGGTCCATAAAGATTTATTATCCCAATGCTGTCTACCATGTGGACATGCTCAAAAGGTTAAGAAAAGAATTGTCTAAAAGTAAAAGGAGATCACTAATACCTGACAGTTTCACAACACTCCCAGGAACACCTCTCTGATCATTTGGGAAATCCTGGTCAATTGGCAATCCTAACCCAGCACTCCTACAGCAGTGACCTGATTTTGGCAGATTTTTCTTGATCCAGAGAATCAACACTGGCCTTAAAAGGAGTCCAACGCAACAAAGGTTTCAAATGAGATTTCTATTGTCACGTTCCAGGACTCTTATCATCAAGAAGAATTAGTGAAAAAGTTTGCAGACAGAGAAGGTGACTACTTTAAACATATGTAAGCATGTCTTGAACCTAAAAACATATGTAGATATTACTGCACTACATTCCAAATACGTCTTGTATTTTAACTTCTTCCCTGAGGAAACTGTGCTAGTTTGTTTTAATTGTGATCATTAATTTTTTAATTCATCTTGGTTCTATATTTTAACTATTTTTGAAGGCTCCTTGGTTTCATATCTGATGAAAACTGCGTTTCGGTGCCTCATCTAAAGGAGCTCGAAGAAAGCATTCTCAAAGGAATACACAAATTGAAGTGTTTTAATGGCAAGGGTTAGTATACAGATAGATCCTTCTTACTACAGCTATAAAAAAGCTTCATACAGTTTTCATTAGCCTCTGGGTACATGATTTATGGGTCAGTGTCACTTATAAACTCTAAAATGCTGGATTTGGTCCATTATGAAGGCACCATATTTGTCACAGAGGAATGCCACAGTCCCAGTTGTGATTTCCACACTTAGGAAATCATCTGCAGTGGAATAGTATTGAAGGATCTCTCACAAAACCCACAGAAATTCTAGTCACATTCAAAGGGTAAGTTAGTGTCCAGATTCTCATGGACAAGGTAGGAACTGAAACAGAGAGTAGCAAAGCAAAAAACAGGAACAGTGAACTCCATTTTAAAATGTTTCTTTACAAATTAAAATAAAAGGGTATGACCACAAATTTAAGTATTGTTCTATTGCAAAAATGAGTGACCAAATGTTAATGTCAGCAGTTTTGAGAAACAGTGGAAATTGTTGAAACTGGTTAACACTCCAGGGCTCTATGGAATTCCTGTCAGATTCTATACTGAATTTGTGGTTGAGTTGGTCCTTCATTTAACTATAATCTACCATAGATCCATCAAACAAAAAACTGTGTCCAGTAGCTGAAAGAAAGCACAAGTCGCATCTGTCTACAGAAAGGGTAGCAGAAGTGACCCACAAAATTATAGTCCAGTATTCTTGACATCCATTTGTTGTAGAACCTTACAACATATTCTAAGCCCACATGTAATGAGTTATTTTGAACACAATGCCCTCCTCCACACAAACCACCTTGGATTGTGAAGACATCAGTCATGCAAAACCCAACTCACACTTTTCTCACTAGACAAGCTTTGGATCAAGGCAGTCAGGTAGATGCAGTATTACTGATTTACGTAATTTTTCGAATTTTTCCACCACCATGGATCCTTGCTCCTCCCATCTGCATCAATACAGTAAAGTTTCCTTATCCCTAGCCAGATCCCAGTCCCACATATTATTCCTGCATTGGTGCTTGGTTCATGGAATCCCCCCTAATAGCCTTACCATAAAATTACTCACAACTGTTCAGATTCCGCCAATCCTTAGCCCTCACCAACATAGTCCTTCAAAACAATATCAACCAAGTGCAAATCTCCTTGCAGTACCTTCTCCCCATCTGCAAAATTCTCCTACTATGCAATCCCAAATTCCTAGAACCCATAACACACATAGAAACTCTTGCCCTGCAGGAACTTGAGCAACATGCACAACGCCACCTCAAAAAGCTCTCCATTCTGCTCACTTCCTACTCCCGCCTGAAGTAGCACTGTCCACCGCCT
The DNA here is from genome assembly GCF_021461385.2 of Schistocerca piceifrons. NCBI lineage: Eukaryota > Metazoa > Arthropoda > Insecta > Orthoptera > Acrididae > Schistocerca > Schistocerca piceifrons. The sequence continues at coordinate 655,361,133 of NC_060139.1, forward strand.
CTACAACAACCTCCAGACCTCCCCCATGTCCCACCATAGGTGACAACCCCCGTCTCGCAGACCTTCTAAACTTACCCCACCCTCCAAAACTCCCTTCCACCACCACACAGAATCCAGAACCTAAACAGACCTGCAACTCAGTCATGAACCTTTCCTTCAGAAGTCTTACCCCCACAGAAATATCAATCCTTTCTGAAGGTCTCACCTTTTGCCCCACTTCCAAATTCAATCATGCAGGACTTGTTAAAGTCCTTCTCTTCTTTTCCTGGTCCCTACAGTGGAAACACATTTTTGCCACCAACCCTGCCCATCAGACTCAACCAAAGAGCAATATTGAATCTTGCCTAACTCCTCGATCCAACTGTGATCCACCCCACTGCCCCCAAACCACCCCCTGGTGTGTTAGTAGTAGAGTCATCATCTTTTTAGGAATTCTAGAATGGGGAGGACTCGCAAACACCCATCCAATCTGAAATTGCTTGGAGAGGCTCTCCCTCCTCACCCATCCCTACTCCAGTACAGATACAAGAACTACTCATTATAATAACTACTTGTTTCCACTTAATGCAGGATTCATCTGACAGGCATTTCATCATCTGTGAATATGAGGTGTAAGGAAGTATCCAATTTCAGCTCATTCCTGATATTCCTCAGAGCAGTAAATGTCACAAGTATGTATGCCAATATCAAGAGGCACCACATTCACACCTGCTCAAATTTACTCTTTGAAGAAGAAAATTATGGGTGCATTTGGTGTGTAGTCTGTAAAACTGTGCATAGAGTTTGTGAGTGAGATATGTGGTCATACTTGTAATTATAACATAACATGCCTGATGAATTTACGAAGATGAATTTGCAAATGACTCATTGATTATTCAGCTACTGGTATTATATTTGAAATAGAATGCATCTGTAGTTGTGTGTAACAAAATGCATTAAACATGCTTCATAAATTTTGACAGCTGAATCTGCGTGCAAAATAAGAAATTTCAGAAAATTCTCAAAACATAGAATGAGGCAAAGTAAAAAAAATGAACATTCTCAAACTTGTCAACAATTAGCATGGAGTTTTTTTCCAACCTTGTCTTATTATTTTAATATTTATTACACATGTAAATGTATTTGTTGTCAGATAACACATTTCTTGCATTTCATGTGTTTTTCAATGTTTTTATTGTTGCTAGTGATAGGATGGAAAGCCTTAGATGAAGATAGTGATTTACCAGTGGTCACTTAGTTTTTCCAGTGAAGCAAAATTCAAGTTTATGTATGCTAGACAGTTTCTTGAAGAACTTGAAATAATGAAATTTTGAGTTCAGAAATGATTGCAAAGTGACATATCGGTTGAATGTGGAACTTAAACTTGAAAAACGTGTTCAGTGAAATTACTAGGGAGTAAAGTACTGACAACCATTTTACTGGTGTTGTAGTAATGAGAATGTGATGTTTCACAAATTGCATGGTGCGCTGGTAGTTTTATGGTAATGATAGCAATGATGCCACAGCTTAGGTGCAAGTTATTAAGTTGGCACCATGACAGACACTGACGACAGCACCCTCTAGCCGGTGCTGTGGAGGTCTACAAGCTCTACTACAGTTTCAGCCCATTTGATCAAGATCAGATGGCCGGGACACTTCACTTCAGCTTTGCTCTACATACAACGGGTCTCAGCATTACACCTCATTGCAAGTTATGTAACCATGTATTAACTTGTTTTTTGCACCAGTAAACCACTTTTACTTACATGCAGTACCGACGTATTTTTCCTGCTTGTGTTCCTACCCACGCCGGATACAAAAGTTTTAACTGTGTAGTATTAATACTGTATGTGATTACATAGTAAAGCAATAATCAGTCCAAAGATCCACATTGCTTTACTTGGTATGGTACTGTTGCCCAGGTGGTATGCCATTGCCTTACTCCAACCTTGGTGCTGACTTACCTTGCCAGTTATAGGGGGACTAGAGTTTAATGTGGATTCAGAATCATGGTGCAACTTGGCACATTTTACATCAACAAACATTGCCAGAAATGAAAGAAGTGATAAGTGACAGAAAAAATCCTAAGATTGACCAGGGATCAAACCTGACACCTTTGGCTTTGTAGTCTGATGCTTTACCACTAAGCCACTGAGCCATTACATACTACCTCTAATATACACATTTTTTTATAAATATAATGAACTTAAATTTGATATCAGATTGTTTGAAAATTCTGAAATAAGGTGTTGTAATGGGAAGTTGATAGAAATAATGTCAGTTTACTTGCAAAGGTTGAAAGTTGTCATTATCTTTTCATCAAATACTCTTCATGGATAAAGAAATATACAAACTCCTCAAATTTTCATTGTCAGTGGCTCTTCCTGAAATTGTTGTAACTATATAACCTTCAAACTGTTATACAGAAATCATCATCAGGAACAGATCCATTCAGAACAGGAATGAGGTGCAACAGTACATACCTAGATGTGGCAAATACTCATATAATGAAGTGAGAACTCTCTCCATCCAAACAGGACTTGGAAGGCCCAACGGTACTGACTGGCTGCCATGTCATCCTCAGCCCACAGGCGTCACTGGATGCAGATATGGAGGAGCATGTGGTCAGCACACTGCTCTCCCAACTGTGTATCAGTTTAAGAGATCAGAGGCATTACTTTTCAGTCAAGTAGCTCCTCAGCTTGCCTCACAAGGGCTGAGTGCACCCCAATTGCCAACAGGGCTTGGCGGACTGGATGGTCATTCATCCAAGTGCTAGTCCAGCTCGACAGCACTTATCTTCAATGATCTGACGGAAACCGGTGTTACCACTGTGGCAAGGCTGTGAGCCATAATGAAGTGGAGTATAACTCAATCCTAGTTGTTGACAAGTTTTAGGACACACTTAGACTCAATAGAATACGATGAATTGTTTATCCCAGGTTATGCTTTTAAAGAATAGTTTCTTAAGATTTGAAATGAGCATCAAAATATTAAAGTACTATACACATATGAGTCCAAGGAGGGGGACAAATCTGACTTTTTCATCAATATCCCCAACTGTAGACTCAGACTTCTCACCCCAATGAATTTATCATGTTTAACTGTGTGATGTGAGTAATTCTGAGTAGATAATATATAAAAACAAATTCAGATTCCTCATGCACTGCAGGTCCAAACTTACCAAACTGAGCAAGTCAATAATGCATTGGTCCACCTATGGCCATTATGCAAGCAATTACTCGGCTTGGTACTGATTGATAGAGTTGTTGGATGTTCTCCTGAGGGATATCATGTCACATTCTGTCCAATTGGTGCAGTAGATCATCGGCTGGTTGGAGACCCCTGCCCATAATGCTCCAAATGTTCTCAATTGGGGTGAGATCTGGCAAACTTGCTGGCCAGGCAGGGTTTGGCAAGCATGAAGACAAGCAGTAGAAACTCTTGCTATGTGTGGGCGGGCATTATCTTGCTGAAATGTAATCCCAGGATGGCTTGCTTTCATTGGTTGTCAGGGCTGAATTCAAAGTGGGACTCGTCACTGAAGACACTTCTACTCCAGTCAGTGTGATTCCAGCCCAAAGGTGTGTGTGAAGATGCCCTGGACAGTGGTGGGATATCAACCTGGCTGTTGCCCACCATAAAGTCTGACATTCAGGAGTGATAGTGTAGGGTGCCATTTCTTTTCATAGCAAGACCCATTTAGCTGCTAACTGTGGCAATTTGCAGTACAGCCATTTGTTGACAACATTCTATGCCCAGTTTGTTGCTCCCCCCCCCCCCCTCCTGCTCCATAGCGAGCCATCTGGTGCTTATCGATGGTAATGCCCATACACACAAACAAGGGTTTCTACTGCTTATCAACATGCATGCCAAACCTTACCTAGGCAAGCAAAATCACCAGATCTGTCCTCAAGTGAGAACGTTTGGAGCATTATGGGCAGGGCCCTTGAACCAGCTTGGGATTTTGATGGTCTAACATGGCAAATGGACAGAATTTGGCACAGCTTTCCTCAGGAGGACATGTAACAACTCTGTCAATCAATGCCGAGCCATATAACTTCTTGCATAAGAACCAGAGGTAGACCAATGCATTATTGACTTGCTCAATTTGTGAAGCTTGTTTGTCTGTACATGTACATCACATCTACCAATTTCTGCACCATTTGGATAATTCCCTTGTGATTTTTTTTTTTTTCAATGTATTATACTTACAGCACATTTTTGAAAACTGAATACTTTTTTCTTTATGGACACCCAAAAATTTTGAGATTTCTACCCTAGTTGTTATTTCCTTATCATGTGTTATACTTAAAATTGGTGTAGTACCTCTAGATGTGCAGAACTGAAAATGTTGTGTATTTTTGTACATGAGAGTGACATTTCACAAAAGACCACTCAATCTTACTTTTAAGAACATCATTTACCATTAACTTTTTGTTGTATGTGTGTTTGGACTAACTGAAATAATAGTCATCTGCAAAAAGAACTAATTGTGCTTCCTGACAGAAAGTCATTAGTTCTTTGTATTAGATAGAAAGTTATTTACATATAGGAGAAACAGTACAGGACCTAAGATAGATCCTTGTGAAACCCTGTAAGCGATTTCTCCCCAGTGAGAAGAAATTTCCCTATGTACATTGGTTGAATTATCAATTACAGCTTCCTGCATTCTTTTGGTTAGGTAAGACATTATCCATTGGTTGGTTATGCCATTAATTCCATAAAATATGTTTATCTAATAGAATTTGTGATGCACACAGTCAAATGCCTTAGATATTTCACAGAAAATATATTTAAATATGTCTGCTTGTGTCTATATGTGTGGATGGATATGTGCGTGTGTGCGAGTGTATACCTGTCCTTTTTTCCCCCTAAGGTAAGTCTTTCCACTCCCAGGATTGGAATGACCCCTTACCCTCTCCCTTAAAACCCACTTCCTTTTGTCTTCCCCTCTCCTTCCCTCTTTCCTGATGAGGCAACAGTTTGTTGCGAAAGCTTGAATTTTGTGTGTATGTTTGTGTTTGTGTGTCTATCGACCTGCCAGCGCTTTCGTTCGGTAAGTCACCTCATCTTTGTTTTTATATATAATTTTTCCCACGTGGAATGTTTCCTTCTATTTTTTATATATATATATATATATATATATATATATATATATATATATATATATATATATATATATATATATACGCTGGCAGGTCGATAGACACACAAACAAACACAAACATACACACAAAATTCTAGCTTTCGCAACCAATGGTTGCCTCGTCAGGAAAGAGGGAAGGAGAAGGAAAGACAAAAGGATATGGGTTTTAAGGGAGAGGGTAAGGAGTCATTCCAATCCCGGGAGCGGAAAGACTTACCTTAGGGGGAAAAAAGGACAGGTATACACTCGCACACACACACATATCCATCCACACATACACAGACACAAGCAGACATTTGTAAAGGCAAAGAGTTTGGGCAGAGATGTCAGTCGGGGCGGATGTACAGAGGCAAAGATGAAGTTGAAAGACAGGTGAGGTATGAGCGGCGGCAAATTGAAATTAGAAATTAGCGGAGATTGAGGCCTGGCGGATAGCGAGAAGAAAGGATATGCTGAAGGGCAAGTTCCCATCTCCGGAGTTCTGACAGGTTGGTGTTAGTGGGAAGTATCCAGATAACCCGGACGGTGTAACACTGTGCCAAGATGTGCTGGCCGTGCACCAAGGCATGTTTAGCCACAGGGTGATCCTCATTACCAACAAACACTGTCTGCCTGTGTCCATTCATGCGAATGGACAGTTTGTTGCTGGTCATTCCCACATAGAACGCTTCACAGTGTAGGCAGGTCAGTTGGTAAATCACGTGGGTGCTTTCACACGTGGCTCTGCCTTTGATCGTGTACACCTTCCGGGTTACCGGACTGGAATAGGTGGTGGTGGGAGGGTGCATGGGACAGGTTTTACACCGGGGGCGGTTACAGGGGTAGGAGGGATGAACTAAGAGGTTGCGAAGGTTAGGTGGACGGCGGAAAGACACTCTTGGTGGAGTGGGGAGGATTTCATGAAGGATGGATCTCATTTCAGGGCAGGATTTGAGGAAGTCGTATCCCTGCTGGAGAGCCACATTCAGAATCTGATCCAGTCCCGGAAAGTATCCTGTCACAAGTGGGGCACTTTTGGGGTTCTTCTGTGGAAGGTTCCGGGTTTGAGGAGATGAGGATGTGGCTCTGGTTATTTGCTTCTGTACCAGGTCGGGAGGGTAGTTACGGGATGCAAAAGCTGTTTTTAGGTTGTTGGTGTAATGGTTCACGTGGGTGCTTTTGCATCCCGTAACTACCCTCCCGACCTGGTACAGAAGCAAATAACCAGAGCCACATCCTCATCTCCTCAAACCCGGAACCTTCCACAGAAGAACCTCAAAAGTGCCCCACTTGTGACAGGATACTTTCCGGGACTGGATCAGATTCTGAATGTGGCTCTCCAGCAGGGATACGACTTCCTCAAATCCTGCCCTGAAATGAGATCCATCCTTCATGAAATCCTCCCCACTCCACCAAGAGTGTCTTTCCGCCGTCCACCTAACCTTCGCAACCTCTTAGTTCATCCCTATGAAATCCCCAAACCACCTTCCCTACCCTCTGGCTCCTACCCCTGTAACCGCCCCCGGTGTAAAACCTGTCCCATGCACCCTCCCACCACCACCTATTCCAGTCTGGTAACCCGGAAGGTGTACACGATCAAAGGCAGAGCCACGTGTGAAAGCACCCACGTGATTTACCAACTGACCTGCCTACACTGTGAAGCGTTCTATGTGGGAATGACCAGCAACAAACTGTCCATTCGCATGAATGGACACAGGCAGACAGTGTTTGTTGGTAATGAGGATCACCCTGTGGCTAAACATGCCTTGGTGCACGGCCAGCACATCTTGGCACAGTGTTACACCGTCCGGGTTATCTGGATACTTCCCACTAACACCAACCTGTCAGAACTCCGGAGATGGGAACTTGCCCTTCAGCATATCCTTTCTTCTCGCTATCCGCCAGGCCTCAATCTCCGCTAATTTCTAATTTCAATTTGCCGCCGCTCATACCTCACCTGTCTTTCAACTTCATCTTTGCCTCTGTACATCCGCCCCGACTGACATCTCTGCCCAAACTCTTTGCCTTTACAAATGTCTGCTTGTGTCTGTGTATGTGTGGATGGATATGTGTGTGTGTGCGAGTGTATACCTGTCCTTTTTTCCCCCTAAGGTAAGTCTTTCCGCTCCCGGGATTGGAATGACTCCTTACCCTCTCCCTTAAAACCCATATCCTTTTGTCTTTCCTTCTCCTTCCCTCTTTCCTGACGAGGCAACCATTGGTTGCGAAAGCTAGAATTTTGTGTGTATGTTTGTGTTTGTTTGTGTGTCTATCGACCTGCCAGCGCTTTTGTTTGGTAAGTTTCATCATCTTTCTTTTTAGATATATTTTTCCCACGTGGAATGTTTCCCTCTCTTATATATATATATATATATATATATATATATATATATATATATATATATATATATATATATATATATATATATAAAAAAAATGAAAGTCACATCATCTTTGTTTTTAGATCTGTATATGTGTGGATGGATATGTGTGTGTGTGCGCGAGTGTATGCCCATCCTTTTTTCCCCCTAAGGTAAGTCTTTCCGCTCTCGGGATTGGAATGACTCCTTACCCTCTCCCTTAAAACCCACATCCTTTCGTCTTTCCCTCTCCTTCCCTCTTTCCTGATGAAGCAACCTTAGGTTGCGAAAGCTCGAATTTTGTGTGTATGTTTGTGTGCCTATCGACCTGCCAGCGCTTTCTTTTGGTAAGTCACATCATCTTTGTTTTATATATATATATCTTACCATACAAAAGCGCTGGCAGGTCGATAGAAACACAAACAGACACATACATACACAAAAAGTTCAAGCTTTCACAACAAACTGTTGCCTCATCAGGAAAGAGGGAAGGAGAGGGGAAAGACGAAAGGAAGTGGGTTTTAAGGGTGAGGGTAAGGAGTCATTCCAATCCCGGGAGCGGAAAGACTTACCTTAGGGGGAAAAAAGGACGGGTATACACTCGCACACACACACACACATATCCATCCACCTTGAGTATATCTAGGCGGGATAAAATTGTATAGCAGATTACAGTAAAAAGGAGAAGGTGAATACAAAGTGAAACTACTGGCAAAAACAGAAAGAGAAAATAAGATGACAGAAAAGATTTCGAAATGCAACAGTGACAATAACAAACGTAATTGTTGGGTTCAAATTAATGATATCAATATAATAGAGGGAAACATTCCACACGGGAAAAATATATTTAAAAACAAAGATGATGTGACTTACCATACGAAAGCGCTGGCAGGTTGATAGAAACACAAACAGACACATACATACACACAAAGTTCAAGCTTTCACAACAAACTGTTGCCTCATCAGGAAAGAGGGAAGGAGAGGGGAAAGACGAAAGGAAGTGGGTTTTAAGGGTGAGGGTAAGGAGTCATTCCAATCCCGGGAGCGGAAAGACTTACCTTAGGGGGAAAAAAGGACGGGTATACACTCGCACACACACACACACATATCCATCCACCTTGAGTATATATAGGCGGGATAAAATTGTATAGCAGATTACAGTAAAAAGGAGAAGGTGAATACAAAGTGAAACTACTGGCAAAAACAGAAAGAGAAAATAAGATGACAGAAAAGATTTCGAAATGCAACAGTGACAATAACAAACGTAATTGTTGGGTTCAAATTAATGATATCAATATAATAGAGGGAAACATTCCACACGGGAAAAATATATTTAAAAACAAAGATGATGTGACTTACCATACGAAAGCGCTGGCAGGTCGATAGAAACACAAACAGACACATACATACACACAAAATTTAAGCTTTCGCAAAAAACTGTTGCCTCATCAGGAAAGAGGGAAGGAGAGGGAAAGACAAAAGGATGTGGGTTTTAAGGGAGAGGGTAAGGAGTCATTCCAATCCCGGGAGCGGAAAGACTTACCTTAGGGGGAAAAAAGGACAGGTATACACTCGCACACATGCACATATCCATCCGCACATACACAGACACAAGCAGACATTTGTAAAGGCAAAGAGTTTGGGCAGAGATGTCAGTCGAGGCGGAAGTACAGAGGCAAAGATGTTGTTGAATGACAGGTGAGGTATGAGCGGTGGCAACTTGAAATTAGCGGAGGTTGAGGCCTGGTGGGTAACGGGAAGAGAGGATATACTGAAGGGCAAGTTCCCATCTCCGGAGTTCTGACAGGTTGGTGTTAGTGGGAAGTATCCAGATAACCCGGACGGTGTAACACTGTGCCAAGATGTGGGACAGGTTTTACACTGGGGGCGGTTACAAGGGTAGGAGCCAGAGGGTAGGGAAGGTGGTCTGGGGATTTCATAGGGATGAACCAAGAGGTTACGCAGGTTAGGTGGACAGCGGAAAGACAGTCTTGGTGGAGTGGGGAGGATTTGGTGAAGGATGGATCTCATTTCAGGGCAGGATTTGAGGAAGTCGTATCCCTGCTGGAGAGCCACATTCAGAGTCTGACCCAGTCCCGGAAAGTATCCTGTCACAAGTGGGGCACTTTTGCGGTTCTTCTGTGGGAGGTTCTGGGTTTGAGGAGATGAGGAAGTGGCTCTGGTTATTTGCTTCTGTACCAGGTCATGAGGGTAGTTGCAGGATGCAAAAGCTGTTTTCAGGTTGTTGGTGTAATGGTTCAGGGATTCTGGACTGGAGCAGATTCGTTTGCCATGAAGACCTAGGCTGTAGGGAAGGGACCGTTTGATGTGGAATGGGTGGCAGCTGTCATAATGGAGGTACTGTTGCTTGTTGGTGGGTCTGATGTGGACGGACGTGTGAAGCTGGCCACTGGACAGGTGGAGGTCAACGTCAAGGAAAGTGGCATGGGATTTGGAGTAGGACCAGGTGAATCTGATGGAACCAAAGGAGTTGAGGTTGGAGTTCTTCTTCACTGTGAGTCCAGATCATGAAGATGTCATCAATATATCTGTACCAAACTTTGGGTTGGCAGGCCCCACATCCTTTCGTCTTTCCCTCTCCTTCCCTCTTTCCTGATGAAGCAACCTTAGGTTGCGAAAGCTCGAATTTTATGTGTATGTTTGTGTTTGTTTGTGTGTCTATTGACCTGCCAGCACTTTCGTTTGGTAAGTCACATCATTTTTGTTTTTAGATATATTTTTCCCACGTGAAATGTTTCCCTCTATTTTTATATATATATATATATATATATATATATATATATATATATATATATATATATATATATATGTAATGGAAGGAAACATTCCACGTGGGAAAAATTATATATAAATACAAAGATGAGGTGACTTACCGAACAAAAACGCTGGCAGGTCGATAGACCACAAACAAACACAAACATACACACAAAATTATATATATATATATATATATATATATATATATATATATATATATATATATATATATATATACGCTCTGTCTGTACAAATGTTCACTTGTGTATTGTGTAGAAATTTGAAGCAAATTGGTCACACACATTCAAATCGACATTGGCTACAATGTTTTAAACAAGTATGACATGTAAATTATACACAATATACAAAGAGGAAACATTATTAGCAAAAAATCTCAAAAACTTCTTGACTCATTTACTTCAATTTTTTACACAATACTCTAATAAACTTTCAGACCACCATAGAGTATATTTTTTTAAACAACCATGAACAAGTTTCCTCTTAAAATTACCTGCAACAAAGAAAATGCTATAGTGTTCTGTGAAAATGTGCAGTTTCACTTTCTTTCTCACACCCAGCTGTAAATACGATAGCAGGGCATTTAAAGCATTAGACAGATTGTTTCTTCCACATATAGCTTCTTCTTTTTCCTTACATATAATTTCAAACAAAAATTCTGTACCCAACAATTTGCTGTTTTGGTTTCTTTCTTGCAAACAGTTGCAACAGTATACAGGAAAGCTGTATTTATGTCTTTTGATTAGAATACTACTGCAGAATCTGAATTGTTCAAAACTTTGCAATGCTTCCCATTTGCAGATTAAAACTATGTGAAAGATGGACATTGAAGGTACTATCATCACAGCTCCAGTAACTGGAGAGATCTCTCTCATCCAGTATACCAATGATCCCAATCAATTTACTAATTCATTTCAAGCAACTTCAGTTCCCAATCAAGGCTAAATTTGAAATACCGATAAACAAGTATTAGGGTCAGAGAGAGAGCGGGGTGGGGGTTGGGGGCAGGGGGAGAAGATGGACAGAGAGGTTGGGAAAGGGAGGAGAGGAAATGGGCATAGAGAGGTGAGAGGAGGTGATGGACAGAGAGAGGGAGGAGGAGGAGGAGATGGGCAGGGAGGTGAGGAGGAGATGTACAGAGAGAGGGGGAAGGAGGAGGATAGAACAGACATCCAATTCCCATACATATTTAGCAATTACAAAGCCTTTCATGGTTTGTTGGTATCTGACAAAGATGACTAGCCTCCATGGCTCTCTATGTAATTGAGATTTTGAATTGCATAATAAATCACCTGAACCTGTGGGAGTTGATTTTTACCAGAGAACTGAGAGTCATTTGTAGTCAGTGAAGGTCTATGGAAACATACAGGCTGCCCAGCCAGAGTGAAGGTAAGCCCAATA